>NW_024070185.1:99424591-99592538 GCF_014754425.2 Oryx dammah | reverse complement strand
CGCAGGTGGCCTCCGCAGGTGACCTCCGCAGGTGGCCTCCGCAGGTGGCTTTGCCACAGGGACTCTGTCCCTCGATTATGCACATTCTGGGGAATCTCTGTGGCCATGGCTGGACGAGTCGTCATATAACAGCTTCTGCCTCGCAGCGGCCTCCTATGGTCACTCATGATTAGAGGCTCCCCTTGCCCTGAGTCCCCCAGAAGATGCTGCCAAAACTGGGGAGGGAAGGGGACTAAGACAGACACCCTAACAGCAGAATCTGAGGAGGCCTGGGACTTCAGCTCACTGCACGCTCTGGCTTTGTTTCACGGAAGCAGAGCCCTTCAGCAGAGGGAGGAAAGGCCTGTCCTGTGCCCGGAATCAGGAAGCAGGCTGCGGAGTGCCTCTGACTCCATTCTGGGGGCAGACGGGTCGTACCCCCTCCAGGACCACATTCCAGGGCAAGGTTCTGGATCCAGAAAGAATGCAGAGCTTGGAGACAGCTGTGCAGTATTCCTGGAAGGTGCACACCACAGACTAGCAGTTCTGATTCCTCAGTAAAGTGCCCAAAGGGCGCGAGCATGTGTGTGTGTGTGTGTGTGTGTGTGTGTGTATACTGTGTATATGGTACACGTGTGCATGTGCGTGCTGTTGGTTGTGTGTACACACGTGTGTATTGTGTGCTGCATGTGTACATGGTATGCTCATATGGAGTGTGCGTGTACAGTGTGTGTTAATGCATGTGTGCATATTTATGTTGCCTGCTGTGTCTGTACACATGTGTCATTGTGTGGTGAATGTGCATATGGTCTGTTCATGGGGTGTGTGTGTGTGGTACACATATATGTTGTCATGTGTGTATACATGTATGTAGTATATGTGTGTATGGTATGTTCACATGCTGTGTGTGTGTGTGTGTGTGTGTGTGTGTGAAGGGTGCTTGACAATTCTGGCAGGAGTGAGTGATAGGATCTGCCAGTGGTCATCCCTCTCCCTCTACCTTCCAAACCTATAGGAACGGGTCAGCAGAGATAGGAGACAAATTCCATGTGCTGAAGAACCAATACTTTTTCCCTTGGGAGGAAGAATGATGTTTTCTCAAGGACTACACAACTCTTCGAATCAGAGTAGCAGCAGGGTGTCCGCCATTTGTATTGCACGCATCTCACATTTGTCCTTTGTCTTTTAACTTTTTTTCCTTTATAGGGCTCTTATTTGTTTTGGCATTGGAAAGTTTTCACTGTTACTTAGTTGAGGTTCTTAATCTTTTGTTTGTGATCACTGGCTGTCATGACATGCTCAGACTTTCCACACACCATTATAAAAACAATTGTCTGGTTTCTCTCCTAGTGTTTATATAATTTTGGTTTTTACTTTAAAACATTTTGTTGTACTTGGAATTTATTTTATGTAATGAATGAAACAAGAACCTGCATTTTATTTAAAACATTCCACACTGACCTGTATTTTTCTTTCACAGTATTCATCATAGTTACAATAGCCTAACTATTTATGTGATTAGCTTTTACCAGTCACCACTGATTTGAGATACCATATATTTCATACAGTTGGAATACTTTTAAAAAATGCTTCTTTCTGTAAATATCATATTGGGATTTTGACCAGAAATAGGATGATTTTGTAGATTAAATATTTTGTAAGAATTTATACTAGAATATTTCTGTATTCTAGAATATTCTGTATTCCATAGGGGATGCCTTTTCACTTACTCATATATTATTATCTATTTCTTATTAATTTTCTGTTTTTTTTCATGTAATTAAAATTTATTTATATAAATTAATGTACTTTTAAGATGGACTAAATTTGGGTTATATTTATAATACATTGTAAGACTTTGAGTACTGAATATTAATATTATATCATGAAAACCTTATCAACTTTTTACTTTTCAAAAATTTTCTGCTGAATTTCAGACTTCCTATTATCTGCAAATAATGATAATTTTGTCTTTTTCATTCCAGTATTTAAACTTCTTATTTTGTTCTTTTGTCTGATTACAATGTCTATCACATAAAAGCAATGTCATATTATAGAGATTATAAATGTTTGATTGCTAAGAATGATATTGGTTTTTGATATGAGATATGTTTTGACAGTAAGGAAATTATTCACCTAATCTCATTTTACAAAGACCTTTTATAAAGAATGGACATTAAATTTTATGAATGTTTTATTGAAATCTATCATGGGACTATATGCTTTTCCCACTTTGGTTAACATTAATATAAATTTTCTAACATTTAGCCACCTTTGCATTCTTGTAATACACAGTCATAGTCATAGTATATTGCTAATTAAGTCTGCTCCCAGGTTCTACTTAATACTTTATTCTAGAACTTTTTATAAATCAACTTTGATATCTCTAATTTTCTCTTGTGCATTATCTATTCAAAGCATCAGTACATTGGTATTTGTAAATTTGAAAGAATTCCTTCTTTCTCTCACGTAGGACATATAAAATATTTTATTTAGTTATTTTAGGGGCTTCCCTGATGGCTCAGCAGATGAAGGATTTGCCTGAAATGCTGGAGACACAGGAAACTCTAGAGAGTAATTATCCACCTCATTCCATCTGCCTTTTCAAATGTGTCAACATAGGATTATTCCATGTTCTCTGGAATTGTGAAGTAGTCTTGTCTCTAGATACTGCCCCAATCTGATAGGAAATGATAACAGAGAAAGAAGATCGTGTGCTTGGCAGACCAGAATCTCTTGCAACACCAGGTCCCTTGGCAATCAATGATGAGCCAGTGGGCCCCAACGGGAGTGTTTCTTATTCTCCCAGCAGCTTTCCCATGCCCCCAGGACTCAGACTGTGGGAACCTTCAGAACTGCCCCCGCTTACAGTCTATGACACTGCATTGTGGTCACGAGCTGGAAACTGGTGTCAGGCCACGGGACTCTCGGTTTGTTCCAAAGGGCGTTATAAAGGCTGCAGTCTTCTTGAGGCCTTTCCCAGCTATAGCCTGCTGGAAGTACTTTTCCTTTCTTTCGCTTCGTTTTCATTCCTACTTGTGTTGGTGTAGGGTTTGTGGTTAACATACTTCTGCCATCATTTTCTTGATAAGTCCTCATAGCTTGTTTCACTTCACAAAAGTCCATGGGTGAACAGTTTAAAAGATCATTTGTGGGTGACGTCCCTGGTGGTCCAGGAGTTAAGACTCCACACTCCCAATGCCGGTATCTCAGGTTCAGTCCCTGGTCAGGGAACTAGATCCTGGATGCTGCAACTAAGAGCCTGCATGCCACAGCTAAAGAGCCAGCATGCCACAGCTAAGACCTGGTGCAGCCACATAAATATTAAAAAAAATACTACTAGTAAAATTGGTTGAAAAAAAAAAAAGAAGAAGAAAGAAAGATTATTTGGAGAATTTTTCTGGTCATCCAGTGGTTGAGAATCCCAACTTCTGCTCAGTGGGTTTGAGTTCCAGCCCTGGTCAGGGAACTAAGGGGCTGCAAAAAGCAGCCAGAAAACAAGCAAAAAACCAAAACCAAAGTCCTGTCCCCCAAACAACAATGACAAAAAAACTCCAGAGAAACCATACTTAAAAAAATAAATAAAGGAAAGACCATTTGGGAAAGAAAATGATCATAGAAAGCATAGACAATTTCGAAAAGGTTTTCTCTACCAGATAGGATGTGCGCATCATGCTCAGTTGCTCAGTCGTTTCTGACTCTTCACAACCCCATGGAGGACAGCCCACAAGGCTCCTCTGTGCATGGAATTTTCCAGGCAAGAATACTGGAATGGGTTGCCATTTCCCACTCCAGGGGATCTTCTTGACCTAAGGATGGAACTCATGTCTCTTGCGTCTCCTGCACTGGGAGGCAGATTCTTTACCACAGAGCCACCAGGGAAGGCCTCCAGATAGTAACTGTACCATAAAACTGTGATGAGTAAAGTGATGCTGGCACTTAAAGAGAGAGATCAGTTAAATGGAAGCCCAGAAACACATCCAGGGCAACACCTGTTGTCAGTGTCTCTGTGAGTGTGCTCAGTCATTTCAGTTGTGTCCAACTCAGTGACCGTATGGACTGTAACCCACCAGGCTCCTCTGTCCATGAGATTCTCCAGGCAAGAATATTGGAGTGGGTTGCCATGCCCTCCTCTAGGAGATCTTCCCAGCCCAGGGATCAAACCCAAATCTCCTGTGTCTCCTGCATTGCAGGTAGATTCTTTACTGCTGAGCCACCAGGGAAGTCCGTCAGTGTTTCTATGGAGACCTAAATTTTGGCCCCAACATGGGGGGTAGGGGAGACTAAATGAAAAACGTGGATTACATGAAAGATTCTGGAATGGTACTGAAGTTACTTCAGGTCAGTAACACTCTTTGCTCTGAGTTCCTGGCAGAAACCAATGCAAATCATTCTGGAAGAACTCATCTTCAATTTAGATCCTCAGGATCTCCATTAATTACTATGAGAAAACTGTATGCGGGTCAGGAAGCAACAGTTAGAACTGGACATGGAACAACAGACTGGTTCCAAATAGGAAAAGGAGTACGTCAAGGTTGTATATTGTCACCCTGCTTATTTAACTTATATGCAGAGTATATCATGAGAAACATTGGGCTGGAAGAAGCACAAGCTGGAATCAGGATTGCTGGGAGAAATATCAATAACCTTAGATATGCAGATGACACCACCCTTATGGCAGAAAGTGAAGAGAACTAAAGAGCCTCTTGATGAAAGAGGAGAGTGAAAAAGTTGGCTTAAAGCTCAACATTCAGAAAACGAAGATCATGGCATCTGGTCCCATCACTTCATAGCAAATAGATGGGGAAACAGGGGAAACAGTGTCAGACTTTATTTTCTTGGGCTCCAAAATCACTGCAGATGGTGACTGCAGCCATGAAATTAAAAGACACTTACTCCTTGGAAGGAAAGTTATAACCAAACCTAGATAGCATATTCAAAAGCAGAGACGTTACTTTGCCAACAAAGGTCCGTCTAGTCAAGGCTATGGTTTTTCCAGTGGTCACGTATGGATGTGAGAGTTGGACTGTGAAGAAGTCTGGGAGCCGAAGAATTGATGCTTTTGAACTGTGGTGTTGGAGAAGACTCTTGAGAGTCCCTTGGACTGCAAGGAGATCCAACCAGTCCATTCTGAAGGAGATCAACCTTGGGATTTCTTTGGAGGGAATGATGCTGAAGCTGAAACTCCAGTACTTTGGCCACCTCATGCGAAGAGTTGACTCATTGGAAAAAACTCTGATGCTAGGAGGGATTGAGGGCAGGAGGAGAAGGGGACGACAGAGGATGAGATGGCTGGATGGCATCACTGACTCGATGGATGTGAGTCTGAGTGAACTCCAGGAGTTGGTGATGGACAGGGTGGCCTGGCGTGCTGCGATTCATGGGGTTGCAAAGAGTCGGACATGACTGAGCGACTGAAGTGAACTGATAGCTCAAAGATCACTGAACATTCAAGGGAACGAGTCACTATGACTTAATCTGTACCTTCTGTGTGAAGACACCAGGGACTGGAATTATTAGACATAGAATATAAAATAATTGTGTTTGGAATATTTATAGAAATAAAGAAGGAATTTTAGAAATGAATAATTGGAGATTATTAGGACTGGGAAGATTTAAAAATAATCAAATTGCAACATCTCTAAGGTATACTTTTAAGTGAAAAAATTAAATTCATAATTGCATATTTGGTATTGCTAAATTTAGCATAAGAAAGAGAATGATAAGAATGCATATATGCTGTATCTGCATAAAGAAACATGGGAAACATACACAAAAAACTAACAGAAATGATTACCCTTAGGCGCATATAAGGATGGAATAGAAATATTTTTAATTCATACACTTCAATATCATTTAGATTTTTTAATCATATGTCTTTTCTTATCTGCCCCAAAATATTTTAATCAAATAGAAATTTTATCAATGAAGCACATAAATTTAACAGAATATCAAATACAGCTAAAGAGAAAATTAGAGATAGTGAAGGAAATGGTAACGCATTCCAGTATTCTTGCCTGGAAAATCCCATGGACAGAGGAGCCTGGCAGGCTACAGTCCATGGGGTTGCATGAGTCAGGCATGACTGAGTGAGCACAAAGAGAAAATTAGCAAAGCAGGAAGACAAATACAAAAAGAGTAGTCAGAATAAAGCACAGACAGAAAAGGATGTGTAAAATATAAAGAGAGATTGAGATACAGAGGATGGAATGTGAGGGTCTGAAGTACATATAATCAGAATTTCAGAAGAAATGAAATGGAGCAGGATTCTATAGTCCTTGTCCCCCATATCCTCAGCCTGCCTTCTGTCTGTGAAGAAGTTTAGCCAAAGAATAAATTTAATCAAAGAAGTGAGAAAATGCAGAAAAAAAAAAGGAAAACAGTCGAAGGAGACCAGTAATAATTATGTAGTTATTAAGCCTAGTCAAGGACCTTTAGTTCCTTCTCAAGGGCTATAGGTAATGTTCTGAGCCATATCCTGTGAGTTGTCTTCATAGATAGAGAAGAAGTTGACTACATGTTGACCAGACCAGAGCCGTGACATGCTGATGGTGGTTTTGTAGCTGAAGTTGTGTCCAACTCTTGCAGCCCCATGAACTGTAGCCTGCCAGGCTCCTCTGTCCATAGCATTTCCTAGGCAACAATACTGGAGTGGGTTGCCATTTTCTTCTCCAGGGGATCTTCCCAACCCAGAGATCAAACCTGTATCTCCTGCATTGCACGTGGATTCTTTACCACAGAGCCACCATACAGGGAAAACCAATTGGCCTTAAAGAAACGGGAACAAACTGAACACGGAACTGAAGATGAACTGTTCTTAAAACAACCAAGACGACGCTTGGTCAGACCACCAATTTCAAGATGACCATCAGAACTGACTCTGCTGTTTCAACACACAGCCCCCTCCCTCATGCTATAAAGGCTCTTGCCCCTTGACTGTTCGGGGGGAGGAGCTGGTCTTTGGACACGCATCCATCCACACTCCCCCCACTGCTCGGTTGCCAGCATCCAAAATCAAGCAAACTTTCCTTTCCAGCAATCTTTATTGGCTTTGGGTGGTGAGCAGCTGGACCTCACATTCAGTTACAGAAAGAATAAGGAGTATGGAGAAGAAGCAATATTTGAAAAGTTTGAGATTTAGGGGCTTATAAAATCCCAGGTATAGGTGGATCACTTTGCTGTACACTCGAATCTAGCACAAGATTGCCAATCAACTACATTCCAATATAAAATGGAAATCAAATTAAAAAATAGTAAAATGAAGTAATGATGATATTCTTCCCATGTTTGCAGTGTGAAAAATGATTAGAAAGGCCATGGACTGATGGAGGAGTCTAGGGCAGAAGGAAAGACTGGGAAAATGGTATTGAAGTAATGCGTGTCCCAGAGGGCAGTATCCGGTGGCACTGAAGATGGGGCCTATGAGATGTAAAGGAGTCTGCATTATGGAAGTGGTGGTGGCAGCAGAGATTAAGGAGAAAGCCAGCATGAGCTGATATGCTGATGGGAGACGGTTACGTCTTCAAGGGAATCTGGAAAATTTAACAGTAAACTAATAGTTTATACTCAGTGTATTTTTAGTTTTTTACTGGAGATAGGGCACTAGGGTAACCAAGAGAGACAGGGACAGTACTTCAGGAGGAGAGTACTCCCAGCTGAGGGGTCAGAGTGAAGGTCCAGAATAATGCCTCTTTAAATGAAACCATGTGTCTTCCCCCACCCCTGAAATCACTCAATTTCTTTTTTTTATTTTTTTTTATTTTTTAAATTATGAAAGCATAATGACATTTATAGGAGACTTGGAAAATACAGAACCAAGTTGCATATAGTTTCACTGTATACTAAAATATTTTTTAAAGTAGATAAAGTAAGATTTCTAGTTGGAGTTTCAATATCAAACTCTCAAAAATTATTAGAATGAATAGATAGCACTAGTGGTAAAGAACTTGCCTGCCAATGCGGGAGACATAAGAGAGGCAAATTCGATCCCTGGGTTGGGAAGATCCCCTGGAGGAGGAAATGGCAACCAACTCCAATATTCTTGTCTGAAGAGTCCCATGGACAGAAGAGCCTGGTGGGCTATAGTCCATAGCGTTGCAAAGAGTCAGACACAACTGACAGACAGAGAACACAGCACATATACAGAAAAGTAGAAGGATATAGTAGGCCTGAAAAGCACTATGAACCAATTCAGCATGATTAAGATTTATACAGTTTTTCACACCGCAGTAGGATACAAATTCTATTCAAGTTCCCATAAACTAGATGATACTGAAACATATCCTGGGACATAAGGTTCAAAAATTTCATGATCTAATGGCATTGAAATCATACAGAATCTGTTCTCTTATCATTGTGGAATTACATTAGAAATCAATATCAAAAGATATTTGAAAATAACACACATATTTTCAAATGCAATGTGACATTTACCAAGAGAGATCTCTGACTTAGCCATTGAAAGCCTCAATAAAGTTAGAAGATTGAAAAAAATAGAGGGTGATTGCAAAGAAGAAAGTATTTAAATGAGAAATTAATATCAAAATATCACTCAATTTATTAATTTACGTGAGTCATTCCTCATGCCAGACCATGAGCCCCAGGGCAGAGCCCAGTTCCCAGCTCTGTCTGCTCACGTGATCTCAACCTGACTACACTTTCCCTGCAAAATCCCAGAATGCCCAAGGGATTGGAGCCTTGGGATTAGTTTAGCAAACACTTCTTATAAATATCTCTTAAAATTTCCATTAAAAAGACAGGCAGCTGGCAACCCCAGTCTTCCGCAGTGGGCCCCACCCCATGTCTTTTTATTAAAGTCAAAACATTTTAGCTGTTTCCATATGAACTTTATGTATCAGATAGTGACAGAGAGGGGCATTTCTCTGGGTCTCTTAGTCTATAAATAAGATATGGCTAGCGGGATGAGTGGAGAAGGCACTGGCAACCCACTCGAGTACTCTTGCCTGGAAAATCCCATGGATGGAGGAGCCTGGTAGGCTACAGTCCACGGGGTCACTAAGAGTCGGACACAATTGATCGACTTCACTTTCACTTTTTGCTTTCATGCACTGGAGAAGGAAATGGCAACCCACTCCAGTGTTCTTGCCTGGAGAATCCCAGGGACAGCCTGGTGGGCTGCCATCTATGGGGTCACACAGAGTCAGACACTGAAGCGACTTAGCAGCAGCAGCAGCAGCAGCAGCAGCGGGATGAGCACCAGCTATTGAACATTTACCTCGTGCTAGGCGTGGAATTATGCACTTTGTAAACAAGGTCCATTGCAGGTATCTAAGGATCGTTATCATAATAATTATTACTTTTCTTGCTCACACTCAGTTGTGTCTGACTCTGCAACCCCATGGACTGTAGCCCGCCAGGCTCCGCTGACCATGGAATATTTCAGGCAACAATACTGGAGTGGGTTGCCATTTCCTTCTCCAGGGCACCATCCCAACCCAGGGATCGAACTCAAGTTTCCTGTGTCTGCTGAATCACAGGCAGAATCTTTATCTGCTGAGTTATTGGGGAAGCCTATTTTAAACCTGATAAAACTGATGTTTAGAATCAGTTTAATCATTATCCAAGGTCACCTACAAGTACCTAGCAGAGCTGGAGTTCTAACCCAGGTCTTTGTACTCTAAATCTTAAGCTTGGCGACTTCCTTGGCGGTCCAGGTGTTGAAACTCAGTGTGGCCAAAAAAAAAAAAAAATCTTAAGCTTGGAAATTGTTTGTGTACACTCAATTACATAAAAGTGGAAATCTCTCTCATTTTTAGAGGATTCTCTGGGTGATAAACTCAGTACTCAATTTCCTGTTCTCTAGTTAAGAGATTGCTAAAAGACTGACCCCAGAAAATAAAAAACACTGACAAATATTTCTTTTTGCTTCTCAGCTGTCAGCATGACACTTTAGCTTTCTATTTCTTCAAATTTCCATAAAACTCATTTTGTTTCCCATTAAATATAATTTTAGTTTTGGAAGCTTTGATTTTTAAGGTGGGTGTGAATATATGTTTGTTCTAGGTGCTTGTATGTCAAAACAATTTGTAGTATAGTTAATTTTTAAATGTCTCTTGGCAACTGTTTTAAAATCATTTCAACCTCGGGGGAGTTGAAAAATAAATGTTTGCTTCCTGAGAAACTACAAAACAAATGACTCTTGTTCTTGGTAATTAAATTCTCACATTTAACTCCATATCAGAAGTAGCTTCTTTTTCATTTCCTGTGATATTTAAACCTTTTTTTCTTCCTGAGCAGTGATGAAAACACCCCTTTATGCAAACACTCTGATTCCTGCTCATGTTAAAACCCATTGGAAAGTAGCCCCATTCAAGGTATCAGTAACATTTTCTTTGAAGGACACTCTAAGTGAACTGGCTTACAGGGAATATATCCTGCCCCATGATGCAATCTTGGTCATATGTCTCTGATATTTCTTCACATTAGACCTTGCCAAAACTCACATGTCCCAGTTTTGGAAAACAGCATTACATGGTCAGCTGATTCCAAGGCCCAGATCAGTGGTTCACAAGCTTTACTGAATATTAGAATCATCTGAGAAACTTAAAAAAAAAAAAATACAGTGAAGTCTCAAGAGACTCTGATTTAAGTGGCCTGGAGTGCCACCTGGATGTTGAGATTTTTTTTTTTTTTTAATTTCCACAGGTAATTCTCATGTGCAGACAAGTTTGGAAACCGCTGCCCAGAGCCAAGGCTGCAGGTTTAGCCCCCATCCTTCTTGTAATAAGCTTCCCAGGTGGCTCAGTGGTAAAGAACCTGCTTGCTGGTGCAGGAGATACAAGAGATACGGGTTTGATCCCTGGGTTGGGAAGATCCCCTGGAGAAGGAAATGGCAACCCACTCCAGTATTCTTGTCTGGGAAATCCCATGGACAGAAGAGCCTGGCAGGCTATACACAGTCCATGGGGTCACAAAGAGTTGGACACAACTGAGCAACCATGCACGGGCTTAGAATAAAATAAAAAGAAACAGGCAAATGTTAGGTAAAACCATTGTTGGAACCTTGGTTATCAGGAAGCAGACTTCTGTGATACCTCCTTCCATCAAGCTCCTCTCCCAGGGTTGGTCCTCAGAATCATATTTGATGGAGAAAAAAATTAGCTTCATTATTGTTTTCACCAGTGAGGAGGATACAGCTGATTTAATTTATGTATTCATTCATTTATTCTTTTAATATAGGGCTTAATGTTGAATTGACTGTAGCAAACCTTAATGGCAGTATACATTATACAGAGCATGAAACTAACACTATATTCTGATAATCACAATATTTTAGTTCTTTTGGGAAGAAGTTTGTTGCTGCTGCTGCTGCTAAGTCGCTTCAGTCGTGTCCAACTGTGCGACACTATAGACGGCAGCCCACCAGGCTCCCCCAGCCCTGGGATTCTCCAGGCAAGAACACTGGAGTAGGTTGCCATTTCCTTCTCCAATGCATGAAAGTGAAAAGTGAAAGTGAAGTTGCTCAGTCGTGTCCAACTCTTTGCGACCCCATGGCCTACAGCCCACCAGGCTGCTCTGTCCATGGGATTTTCCAGGCAAGAGTACTGGAGTCGGGTGCCATTGCCTTCTCCGGGGAAGAAGTTTAAGGATGTTTATAACTCTTTGGTAGATATGTATCCGTAGTCATCAGTTAGTCTCTTTCTAACTGACTCCTTTATTCTGGGCCACAAACGTTCAAATCTCCCCTGGGCTTTAAAACATTTTCTTCTTCCCTGCTTCCCACTCAACCCATCGTACCACCTTCTTCCATCCTCTCACTGCTGCATTCTTCAAGAGCACAATCTGTACTTTCCACTCTTTCCTAAATGTTATCATATCTAATTTCCATCTCTGTATCTCCTTGGAAGCTGCACTCACAAGAGCGATTGATGGTTTTGGGGATCAAAATCCAAATTCAATAGATTCTCTTCATGTTATTTAATCTGTTATTTAATACCATTTAAAATTCTCTGAAGCAGTGATGATAAACTCAAACTTCCCTGGTGGTCCAGTAGTTAAGAATCTGCTTTGCAATACTGGGGACTGGGATTTGATCCCTGATTGGGGAACTAAGATCCCACAGTCCTCGGAACAACTAAGCCTGGTGTGCCACAACTACTTATCCTGAGCACCGCAACAAAAGATCCCCCATGATACAGCAAAGATCCCTAGTGCTGCAACTAGGAAGGACCCTTTGCAGCCAATTTAAAAAACAGAAAGAAGAATGGAACACTCAGAGATATTAAAAAAAAAACCCCAAACCCCAATGTGTACTTGACATAAGAATCTATACATAGATGGGAGAAAGGTAGCTGAGTGCAGAAATAACCTTGAGAGCATGTGAGTAATTAACATAGGGCAAAGATGGCCTTAAAATTAAGTAGAAAAATCATTCATCTGCTGCTGGCTGTGCATAATGAGGAAAATGAGGTTGGACCTCTTCCTCACACAATACATACAGTTAATATATCTCTGATGGATATAAATGTTCAATGTGAAAAAAAAAGAAGAAATTTGGAAGACTTTATGCATGAACTTTGAAAAGAAGAGAATTCTTAAGTAAATCAGAAAGCCCAGAATTTATAAAAGAAAACACAGATGTGGATGGCTACATTAAAGATTTTGTTTTTTTCACATTGTTGTACAGCAGAAACTAGCACAATGTGGTAAAGCAGTCATCCTCCAATTAGAAAATAAATAAAATAAAATAAAGAAATAAAATCTTTTGTACACTGAAAAACACTGAAACCAAAGTCATAATCAAAGTTGCAAATGACAAGTTGGAAAAAAATATTAGTAATACATATAATAGAGATTTAATATCCTAATATACAAGCAGCTCATACAAATTGATAGCAAAAACCCTCAAGAAGCTAGACTTTAAGTGGGTAAGAACTTGAACAGGCAATTTATAGAGAAAGTGAAGTCGCTCAGTCGCTCAGTCGTGTCCGACTCTTTGTGACCCCATGGACTGTAGCCTATCAGGTTCCTCTGTCCATGGGATTTTCCAGGCAAGAATACTGGAGTGGGTTGCCATTTCCTTCTCTAGGGGATCTTCCCAACCTAGGGATCGAACCCAGGTCTCCTGCATTGCAGACAGACGCTTTACCATCTGAGCCACCAGGGAAGCCCTAAATTTAAAGAGAAACAAATGCAAATGACCAGCAAATGTGGAAGGCAGAGTAATACAAATTAAAGCTATTATGAGAACCATTTTTCACTTTGATTGGCAAAATAAAAGCACCAGTGGTGTGGCAGGCATATGAGTTGCTGTAATTTTTAGGAATGCAATCCAGCTCTATCCATTCCAACTAAAGGCATACTTATCTTTTATCAAATCTCACATATGATAATCTATCTCTGAGAAATAGACACTGGTATGTAGATATACATGTGAAAGTGCTTCTGATGTAGTTTTGCTTGTGTTCAGTGTCAACAGGAGAGGTATGCGGTCTGAAGTTAGGCTTGCAGGGCTGAGTCCTGAAACAAATCTTACAGACAACATACTCTTCTGAACTGATCTTTATCTTATCATTTATTATTCAGTTCCTCTTTTCCTTGCTTCTTTTTCTATTGTGGCAGGTTTAATTTGTCACATGGAAGAAATACTTAAAAATTTCTCATTTTTATTATATTTTGTCATGCTTTTCTTTGTTTCCAGAGATTTTTACTTTACATGTGTTGATGTCATGTTATTTGATATACAAAAGATGAGTGCTCAGAAGCTCGGTTGTGTCTGACTCTTTGCAACGGCGTGGACTGTAGCCTGCCAGCCTCCTATATCCATGGGATTTCCCAGGCAAGAATACTAGAATAGGTTAACAGGAGACCCTGGTTTGATCCCTGGGTTGGGAAGATCCCCTGGAGAAGGGAATGGCTACCCACCTCAGTATTCTGGCCTGGAGAATTCCATGAACTGTATAGTCCAGTCATTTCAGTTCAGTTCAGTTCATTTCATTCGCTCAGTCATGTCTGACTCACTCTTTGTACCCCCTGGATTGCAGCATGCCAGGCTTCCCTGTCCATCACCAACTCCTGGGGCTTGCTCAAACTCGTGTCCATCGAGTCGGACACCACTGAGAGACTTTCACTTTCACTATTTCTTCCTCCAGGGAATCTTCCTGACCCAGGGATGGAACCGGCATTTCTTGCCTCTCCTGCATTGGCAGGTGGATTCCATACCACTAGCGGCACCTGGAGGCCCCATATAAAAGATAATAGCTACTAAATATAATGACAAATTTCCTGGTAGCTCAGATGATAAAGAATCTGCCCACAATGCTGGAGACCAGGGTTTGATCTGTAGGCTGGGAAGATCCCCTGGAGAAGGGAATGGCTACTCACTCCAGTATTCTTGCCTGGAGAATTCCATGGACAGAGGAGCCTGGCAGGCTATAGTCCAGGGATCACAGAGTCAGACACGATTAAGTGACTAACACCACCACTAAATACCAATGATAAATTATATGCCTTTTCCCATTTTTTTGAATTCTACTTTATCTAAAATAATGACTATATTCTCCACTTGTATTTAGTTTGCATTTGCTTCAGATTTCTTTGTCCATCACTTTACTATTCTGTGCCACTTTCCTGTTTTTCAAGATTTCAGTTCAGTTCAGTTCAGTCGCTCAGTCGTGTCCCACTCTTTGCGACCCCATGAATCGCAGCACGCCAGGCCACCCTGTCCATCACCAACTCCCGGAGTTCACTCAGACTCACGTCCATTGAGTCAGTGATGCCATCCAGCCATCTCATCCTCAGTCATCCCCTTCTCCTCCTGCCTCCAATCCCTCCCAGCACCAGAGTCTTTTCCAATGAGTCAACTCTTCTCATGAGGTGGCCAAAGTACTGGAGTTTCAGCTTCAGCATCATTCCTTCCCAAGAAATCCCAGGGCTGATCTCCTTCAGAACGGACTGGTTGGATCTCCTTGCAGTCCAAGGGACTCTCAAGAGTCTTCTCCAACACCACAGTTCAAAAGCATCAATTCTTCGGCGCTCAGCCTTCTTCACAGTCCAACTCTCACATCCATACATGAAAACAGGAAAAACCATAGCCTTGACTAGACAGACCTAGGTGTCATAAATCACAAATCTGTATGCAGGTCAAGAAGCAACAGTTAGAACTGGACATTCAACAACAGACGGTTCCAAATAGGAAAAGAAGTACATCAATGTTGTATATTGTCACCCTGCTTATTTAATTTATACGCAGAGTACATCATGAGAAATGCTGGACTGGAAGAAACACAAGCTGGAATCAAGATTGCCAGGAGAAATATCAATATTTCTCAGATATGCAGATGACACCACCCTTATGGCAGAAAGTGAAGAAGAACTAAAAAAGCCTCTTGATGAAAGTGAAAGTAGAGAATAAGAAAGTTGGCTTAAAGCTCAACATTCAGAAAATGAACATAACAGCATCCGGTCCCATCACTTCATGGGAAATAGATGGGGAAACAGTGGAAACAGTGCCTGAATTTATTTTTTGGGGCTCCAAAATCACTGCAGATGGTGACTGCAGCCATGAAATCAAAAGACGCTTACTCCTTGGAAGGAAAGTTATGACCAACCTAGATTACATATTCAAAAGCAGAGACGTTACTTTGCCAACCAAGATCCATCTAGTCAAGGCTATGGTTTTTCCTGTTTTCATGTATGGATGTGAGAGTTGGACTGTGAAGAAGGCTGAGCGCCGAAGAATTGATGCTTTTGAACTGTGGTGTTGGAGAAGACTCTTGAGAGTCCCTTGGACTGCAAGGAGATCCAACCAGTCCATTCTGAAAGAGATCAGCCCTGGGATTTCTTTGGAAGGAATGATGCTAAAGCTGAAACTCCAGTACTTTGGCCACCTCATGAGAAGAGTTGACTCATTGGAAAAGACTCTGGTGCTGGGAGGGATTGGAGGCAGGAGGAGAAGGGGATGACTGAGGATGAGATGGCTGGATGGCATCACTGACTCAATGGACGTGAGTCTGAGTGAACTCCGGGAGTTGGTGATGGACAGGGAGACCTGGCGTGCTGCGATTCATGGGGTCACAAAGAGTCGGACACGACTGAGCAACTGAACTGAACTGAACTGAAATCACAGTTTAAATTCTCTGAGATTTCTGGAAGCACTCTTTAAGCTATAATTCTCTGTCAACGATAGGGAAATTTGCTTTCCATACTGAATATGAGGAATTTAGAGAACATTTGCTCCACCCTGTACTTGGCAGAGTGCTTCAAACAGTGTAATTCTGGGTGGATTCTGAATGTAGCAGCGGTCCTTGTTTTAACACAAGCAGGCGTTTCTTATTAAGCTGTGAAGTGGAAGGAAGAATGAAATTAGGATATTTAGCCTCATAATCTTTCATTCCAGGGAGAACTGATTCTACTGCTATCAGTTTCACATCTCTCACTGCTGGCCGTGATTCTGCCGAATGAAGCAGGACAAGGGTTAGGAGCATGAAGTCTCTCCAGCAAGGTTTTCTTTTCTTTTTTTAATTAATACTGGATCAGTCATTTTAGAGACTCTATTTTGTATGCTGTTGTTTAATCACTAAGTCGTGTCTGACTCTTTGTGACCCCATGGACTGCAGCCCACCAGTCTCCTCTGTCCATGGGATTTTCCAGGCAAGCATACTGGAGTGGGTTGTCATTTCCTTCTCTAGGGAATATTCATGATGTGGGGATTGAACCTCCATCTCCTGCATTGGCAGGCAGATTATTTACCACTGAGCCACCTGGTAAGCCCAAGGTTTTTTCTTTTCTTTCTTTCTTTTTTTTTTAATCTTTTGGCCTCACTGCATGGCACATGGGACCCTAGTTCCCTGATCAGGGATTTAACCTGTGCTCCCTGCATTGACAGCACACAATCTTAAACACTGGGCCACTGGGGAAGTCGTCTCCACCAAGGTTTGCACCCTGAGTTCACCACTTACTTGTTGAGTGGTCTTGAGTGATTAACTTAACATATTCAGCTTCAGTAACTGGAAAAATAAATAAATAAAGCTTGGGCAACAGTAGTAGAATTCTGAATTCCATAGAGTGGTTCTGAGGATTAAATTACATAATCCACAATGCTGGCACATACTAAATGCTGATGAAATGTTAGCTGCGGGTTATTATTTTTACCATCATCATCCCCAAAATGGGGTTGATGACCTTTAGAGACCATTTCTACCAGAGCTCAATAAAGTGGTATAATAACGATTGCCTTTCCCGTCCTAGAATTTTCTGCTCACAGTTTTCCCATGGACCAAACGCATGCTGGCCTGTCATGGGATACTCACAGATCTATCAGTGAAGAGTAAATTTACTATCACAAAGCAGTAACTGAGACTTTCTTCAGTTGACTCGTTTCTCTAATATAACTTAAGAGGCAAGTCCTTACCACCTCCAGAAAGTGTTTCACACAGAGTCCTCTTTTCCTTAAATTCTCTGGATCTTATTCTTCCCACTTTCTCTTGCAGTCCTCTCTGAGGTCCCCACTGTTCTAGGTCCCACTTCAATTTTCTTGAAAAACTCAACCGTGTTGCATGGGAGGTAGAAGCTGAAGACTCTGGGGTCTTCAACCATCACCTGGAGGCTAGCATGAACGCCCTCTGCTCATACTTTGTCAATTTAAAGGGAGGAGGGGATCTGGTCTCTCTGTGCAGTAAATGGTGAGTTCTCCTCTTCTGGGTTATTGTTCCCTCCAACAATAATTGTGACCAATTCAGTCTTGCAAATTTGCTCAGCAGCCAGCATACTTCATCATCCAGCTGACGGAAGGGCAAATTTTTAAATAAATTATATATTGAGTTGTTACATATACTAGGATCTGGGGTAATTCCTTCTTTCCTATGCATTTCTGTTAAATCTTATATGTACCAATCTGATTGCCTTCCTGTGGCTTTATAACATATTTTAGTAGAGAACAGAGCTGAGCTAATTTCCCTTTCAGTGCTTTAATTTTTCAAAACTGTTCAGCTATTTGTGGCAGAATTTCAGGTTGACTCCTCCTGCTCCTCCATCTCCTTTTCATTAGAGGCAGGAGAAGTGAAGATGCAAGGCCCCAGCCTCCTTTGTTATGCTGGGTGGACAGAGGACACAGTTCTATTTAAGCTGGAGCAAGGTCTGAGAAGGGAGTTTCTGGGAAGCCTTTTATTTTAATGATAAAGGGTTCAGTGAAGGCTGTCACCTCTCCTTTCCCTCTCTTCCTGTTTTGAAAGCATATATGTGTCAGTCATCTTGAACTTAAGAATCATTTTGTCAAGTTAAAAAAAATAATAAAGCCAGGGGAATTTATACAACTCTGTGGAATGATAGGGATATATTATAAAATGTCCTTTCTCTAGACCTATGAGGAGAAATTAGGCAAATATTGGCTCAGTTACTGAAAGGGACTTCCATTAATTCACCCATTTAATAAGTCTTGGCTGAGTCTTTCCTGTTTGATGTGTGTGGACATAAAAAAATGAGCTCATTCCCAAAGGTTGATGGATGTATGGATAAGGAGCAAGAAATCAACCTGGTTGATGGTTTACACTTGAAAGAATGATGTTCAGGTCTGGACAGTAGACTCCTATCTTCTGTGGACTCTTTACAAGAGTGATTTCCCAGCAAACTTCTTACATTTCCTGGTTTTGATGCCCACCCAGTCCCTACCGTCCAAGGATGATTTTTCTTATCTCAAATTGCCTTATGTGGAGAACATTCTTTTTTAATAAGCCCAGTCATTTTACTAAGGAGCAGGTGGCTGTAGGAACCTTTCTTGAACCCAATTCTGCTACTATAGGGGCCTGAGATTCTCCAAGGGGATGATGCTGATGTGGACATCATGTGTGCTTTTGTTACAGAGTCCAAGCTCCCTCTGCTTGCCATACAATAGGCCAGTGAATCTCAGAGATGAGGGGTTGAGGCAAGGAATACAACTTTATTCGGAAAGCTGGCTGACCAAGAGGATGGCAGACTAATGTCTCAAAATAACCACCTTGCCAGGGTCTGGATGTCAGATTCTTTCATAGAGCCAGGGAGAAGCATTGAGGAACTAAAGTCAAAAGACAGAATAGAGAGGGAGAGGCAGTGGGGAAGTGAGAGAACTTCAAGCTTGCAAAACATCTCCAGGAATGATCAGCCTCAGAGAAAGGATATGTTAATCTCTTCTTTTCACAGGGCAGGGTCAGATGATCTCCCTGTGAGCTAACCAAAGACACTTTAGTTCAACAGTCAGGCAGAGGGGCAGGGTCCTCTGAGGCAGGCCATTATGTATGACTGTAATTATAAAAGCAATGAAAAGCAAGTCAAAGAAACACTTCCAACATGTAGTCAGAACTGGCTTCTCCCTGCAACTCTTGGAGATCAGAAGGGAAGAGGCCACTTTAGACTGGGGGATTGGAGACGATTTCAGAACCAAAATGGCATTTGACCTCTTGTTTTTGGTATTATGGCTAAATTCTTACAGACCTTAAGCAATTCACCCAAAGCGGAAGCAAAAACTTTTGTGGGGAAAGTAAAAATTAGCTGGTGTTTGTTCTTTGTACCACAGATATGCTAGCACTTCCTGGGGTGGGCGGCTGATAAGATCAGTGGTTAATCAAAGTGATTGCTAAGTTACTGCCAAGCTAGACCTTGAATCATCTACAGTGGAGCTTTGTGTCCCAGGGAGGGCCAAACCACATACTTCTCCTGTTTGTCACCTGACCTCTTTTCAGAAGTTTTCTGAAGGCATACAAAACCAGTAACCACTGAGCTGTGAAGGGACAGTCTGGTCTCTTAAGTTTGTAATGTAGAGGGCTGAACT
Organism: Oryx dammah; assembly: GCF_014754425.2. Lineage (NCBI taxonomy): Eukaryota > Metazoa > Chordata > Mammalia > Artiodactyla > Bovidae > Oryx > Oryx dammah. The sequence continues at coordinate 99,572,797 of NW_024070185.1, read as the reverse complement.
TGCTCCTGGGCTAGTAAACTCTGGTCCTAGGCAGGATAATTTATTAAGATATTCATCTTTCTTTTCTTGGTACATTACTTGGCATTCCAACAAGTAGCTTTGTGCTCCCTTGCTGTAGGGCCTAAAGAAGAAGTAGTCTACAGGTCACCTCCCTTCCTGGCTTTCTCCATTTACCGTGAAGAACCGAGCACATTATGCTAGGGAAAGGATCTGTAGAGTGGCTTGAGAAATGGAGTTCTTAGTGAAGGAGGGAACAGACAGAGCTGGACTCCGTCTTAGGCCAGGCTGCGAGCATTAGGCTACATGCACGGTCACCCTCCCAATGGACTCTAAACTTTATGCCTGGTGTCTACAGAAATGGCACACCAATGGGAAACCAGACCCCCAGATAAAAGAGCCTCAGGACTTGTACTTGGACTCTCCCTTGCCTAAAAGAATATGCTAATTATCTCTGTAACAGAAGAAAGTGGTGAATTCCATTATGTTTCTCAGGATATGGCCACAGGCCTATTGATAAATATTCACTGTTTATCTAGTCCTGTGACACATGAATCATGGGTTAACTTTGATCGTATCTCTCTTTTACCTTGTCCAGACTAGTGTCAAGGAATCTGGGGAGGTGGGTTTGAGCAAGTACACTTAGGGTATTTAAAGTTTTCACAAAAACTGGTCAGGGTCCTTGGCTAAGAGGAGACTCTGCCTTGGGCCCACTGGTGTAATAAACTGCACTCCACTATCTGCATTGTCCTTCTGAGCGAGTTTGTTTCCCAGAACACATGGCTACAACACTTGGTGCATTGGCCGGGAAACTCCTCACTTTGAGGAGACAAGTCCCATTTGGGACTACTCCAAGGCCTTGTGACTTGAATCTTCTAGAGGGGGGAGGCGCCTCACCCTTCTGGAAGGATTCTGCTTCTCACCGCCCGGACCTTCCTTTCACGTTATCAGGTAGTGGACAGCAGCAGGGAAACTGAGCGCTCAAGTGAGGAGGAACCACCCAGCAGGGTGGAAGATGGGGCCTGATCACCCCCCTGGGAGGGGCTGGAAGGAGCAGGGACCCACAGGAGCCTGGAATAGGCAGGCGGCGATTGCTTGGTACACAGGTCCATGAGCATGCTAGGACTTAGGAAGGGAATTTGTGAAGGTCATTTAGGTGTGTCCACCCTGACTCAGGGAAAATTATTACCAGCGATCACCAGGGGATTTTTAGGATAGGAACCTGGTCCTTGTATGCTCATATTCTGCCCTCCCCCAGGAGGTGTCCCGTCTGCTATGAAATTCTTGATCCCCTCTGAATTGTCAGGCTAGAAGGAGGGGGATACATAAGTGAGTCCAGTTCAGTTCAGTTCGGTCGCTCAGTCGTGTCTGACTCTTTGCGACCCCATGAATCGCAGCACACCAGGCCTCCCTGTCCATCACCAATTCCCAGAGTTCACTCAAACTGATGTCCATCGAGTTGGTGATGCCATCCAGCCATCTCATCCTCTGTCGTCCCCTTCTCCTCCTGCCCTCAATCCCTCCCAGCATCAGAGTCTTTTCCAATGAGTCAACTCTTCTCATGAGGTGGCCAAAGTACTGGAGCTTCAGCTTTAGCATCAGTCCTTCCAAAGAACACCCAGGAGCAATCTCCTTTAGGATGGACTGGTTGGATCTCCTTGCAGTCCAAGGGACTCTCAAGAGTCTTCTCCAACACCACAGTTCAAAAGCATCAATTCTTTGGTGCTCAGCTTTCTTCACAGTCCAACTTTCACATCCATACATGACCACTGGAAAAACCATAGCCTTGGCTAGACAGACCTTTGTTGACAAAGTAATGTCTCTGCTTTTGAATATGCTATCTAGGTTGAACTTTCCTTCCCAGAAGTAAGCATCTTTTAATTTCATGGCTTTAGTTACCATCTGCAGTGATTTTGGAGCCCCCCAAAATAAAGTCTGACACTGTTTCCACTGTTTCCCCATCTATTTCCCCTGTTTCCCCATCTATTTGCCATGAAGTGTTGGGACCAGATGCCATGATCTTCATTTTCTGAATGTTGAGCTTTAAACCAACTTTTTCACTCTCCTCTTTCACTTTCATCAAGAGGCTTTTTAGTTCCTCTTCACTTTCTGCCATAAGGGTAGTGTCATCTGCATATCTGAGGTTATTGATATTTCTCCCGGCAAGCTTGATTCCAGCTTGTGCTTCTTCCAGCCCAGCGTTTCTCCTGATGTATTCTGCATATAAGTTAAATAAGCAGGGTGACAATATACAGCCTTGACATACTTCTTTTCCTATTTGGAACCAGTCTGTTATTCCATGTCCAGTCTAACTGTTGCTTCCTGACCTGCATACAGATTTCTCAAGAGGCAAGTCAGGTGGTCTGGTATTCCCATCTCTTTCCGAATTGTCCACAGTTTATTGTGATCCACACAGTCAAAGGCTTTGGCATAGTCAATAAAGCAGAAATAGATGTTTTTCTGGAACTCTCTTGCTTTTTCCATGATCCAGCGGATGTTGGCAATTTGATCTCTGGTTCCTCTGCCTTTTCTAAAACCAGCTTGAACATCAGGAAGTTCACGGTTCACGTATTGCTGAAGCCTGGCTTGGACAATTTTGAACATTACTTTACTAGTGTGTGAGTTGAGTGCAATTGTGCAGTAGTTTGAGCATTCTTTGGCATTGCCTTTCTTTGGGATTGGGATGAAAACTGACCTTTTCCAGTCCAGTGGCCAGTGCTGAGTTTTCCAAATTTGCTGGCATTTTGAGTGCAGCACTTTCACAGCGTCATCTTTCAGGATTTGAAATTGCTCAATTGGAATTCCATCACCTCCACTAGCTTTGTTTATAGTGATGCTTTCTAAGGCCCACTTGACTTCACATTCCAGGATGTCTGGCTCTAGGTGAGTGATCACACCATCGTGATTATCTGAGTTGTGAAGCTCTTTTTTGTATAGTTCTTCTGTGTATTCTTGCCACCTCTTCTTAATATCTTCTGCTTCTGTTAGGTCCGTACCATTTCTGTCCTTTATCGTGCCCATCTTTGCATGAAATGTTCCCTTGGTATCTCTAATTTTCATGAAGAGATCTCTAGTCTTTCCCATTCTGTTTTTTTCCTCTATTTCTTTGTATTGATCACTGAGGAAGGCTTTCTTATCTCTCCTTGCTATTCTTTGGAACTCTGCATTCAGATGCTTATATCTTTCCTTTTCTCCTTTGCTTTCTGCTTCTCTTCTTTTCACAGCTATTTGCAAGGCCTCCCCAGATAGCCATTTTGCTTTTTTGCATTCCTTTTCCACGGGGATGGTCTTGATCCCTGTCTCCTGTACAGTGTCATGAACCTCATTCCATAGTTCATCAGGCACTCTGTCTATCAGATCTAGTCCCTTAAATCTATTTCTCACTTCCACTTAAATCTTAAATTTCTCACTTAAATCTATTTCTGACAGAATGTGGTCCACTGGAAAAGGGATTGGCAAGCCACTACAGTATTCTTGCCTTGAGAACCCCATGAACAGAAAGAAAAGGCAAAATAATAGGATACTGAAAGAGGAATTCCCCAGGTCGGTAGGTGTCCAATATGCTACTGGAGATCAGTGGAGAAATAACTTCAGAAAGAATGAAGGGATGAAGCCAAAGCAAAAACAATACCCATTTGTGTATGTGACTGGTGATAGAAGCAAGATCCGATGCTGTAAAGAGCAATATTGCATAGGAACCTGGAATGTTAGGTCCATGAATCAAGGCAAATTGGAAGTGGTCAACAGGAGATGGCAAGAGTGAACGTCAACATTCTAGGAATCAGCGAACTAAAATGGACTGGAATGGGTGAATTTAACTCAGTTGACCGTTATATCTACTACTGTGGGCAGGAATCCCTTAGAAGAAATGGAGTAGCTATCATGGTCAACAAAAGAGTCCGAAATGCAGTACTTGGATGCAATCTCAAAAATGACAGAATGATCTCTGTTCGTCTCCAAGGCAAACCATTCAATATCATGGTAATCCAAGCCTATGCCCCAGTCAGTAACCCTGAAGAAGCTGAACGGTTCTATGAAGACCTACAAGACCTTCTAGAACTAACATGCGAAAAAGATGTCCTTTTCATTATAAGGGACTGGAATGCAAAAGTAGGAAGTCAAGAAACACCTGGAGTAACAGGCAAATTTGGCCTTGAAGTATGGAATGAAGCAGGGCAAAGGCTAATAGAATTTTGCCAAGAGAACGCACTGGTCATAGCAAACACCCTCTTCCTACAACACAAGAGAAGACTCTACATATGGACATCAGCAGATGGTCAACACCGAAATCAGATTGATTATATTCTTTGCAGCCCAAGATGAAAAAGCTCTATACAGTGAGCAAAAACAAGACCAGGAGCTGACTGTGGCTCAGATCATGAACTCCTTATTGCCAAATTCAGACTTAAATTGAAGAAAGTAGGGAAAACCACTAGACCATTCAATATGACCTAAATCAAATCCCTTATGACATAAGTGAGTATGAATTGGCTTTTCCTGGAGATGGCCTGGGACATGGGATATTCAACCCATCTATGTTTTCATCCACACCTGATCAAGCCCACCAAGGCAGAACGGACTTTAAGGGAGAAACAGTCTTGGACCACGTGGTGTTCTGGTTTGGCCTTGCTGACCAGCAGGTGAAGACATGCCGATCCTCCTTCTCCCTCTGGCATCTGGCAGGATTTGGACGAGGATGACCTACCCCTCCCCTATACTGGGTTACGATGCGCCCACTGGCCCAGAGCTCCAACAGGACTGGAGGCCACCTTGATGCCCGATCCAGGGTCAGGTGAAGTTCCTGCCGCAGCCGCTGCTCCTCCGCCAGCTCTCCCGGAGGTTGTAGAGCTCCCACCTAGGCGGGTTCCGATCCCGGTAGCAGAAGCCTCTGGCCAACACTTCCAGGATCTGGATCCAGCCGAACTGCCCAAGCTATACCCGCTGCTCCCAGTGAGTACTGACAGGAAGGGGAGGGAGATGTTGAAATTAAGCAGAGACTGCGCTCTGCCAGAGAGCCGGAGGGAAGGAAAGCGAACAGACAGGAGATTTGCAATGCTAGCTGCTGCTCTGGGAAAGTCTACCTCAGGCCCTCCGGAAAACCTCATCTACCCCCAGGGACACGACAGGCCTTCAACCGGTCCCAACGGAGGCCCCGGCCCCCGTCACAGCCAAACCAGTGTGCCCACTACTGAGGTTTTGGCCACTGGAAGAAGGAATGCCCCAAGGCAAGGAAGGAAGAGGAAGCTCCCGCAGTGGGGGGCTCGCTGATTTGGAAATTAAATAGGGCTGCTGAGCCTCAGAGATATCAGGTCCCCAAGAGCCCATGGTAACCTTGAAAGTAGGGGACCAAAACATTGACTTCATGGTGGATACAGAAGCATAACTGTTGGTAGTAACAAAACCTGTGGCACCGCTGTCCAAAAAGACTACTGCTGTAACTGGGGTATCGGGAGAAGACATGATTAAATCATTTTGCCAGCCCAGAAAATGTCAGATGGGGGGGCACCAAGTGATTCATGAATTCCTCTACATTCCTGAGTGCCCAGTACCCCTGTTGGGAAGAGATTTGCTCTCCAAACTAGGAGCACAAGAGACTTTTTCCTCTGAGGAGAGGCCCACCTTCTGGATTGGGACTATGACTTATTTGTTCTCTCTCTCAATATTGCCCCCCAAGATGAGTGGAGGTTGCATGAGCCTCCGAAGGAAGAACCTGGTGGGCTGGAAGAGCATGAGAGAGAGCTAACTCAATTATTCCCTGAGATCTGGGTGGAAGACAACCCACCCTCCCCCCATGCTGGCTAAACATCAAACCCCAGTGATAATAGAACTCAAACCAGGCACCATCCCAGTTAGCCCCAGTACCCGCTACCAATAGAGGCCTGGGCTGGCATACTGCCCCACATTAATAGATTGAAACAAGCGGGCCTTCTAGTAGAGTGTCAGTAGGCTTGGAATACACTGATCCTGCCAGTCAAAAAGGAAGAAGGACAGGACTATAGGCCTGTACAAGATCTCAGGCTAGTCAACTAGGCTACTGTGACTTTACACCCCACTGTTCCAAACCCCTATACCTTACTTAGCCTCTTCCCGTTGAGGACTAAAGTTTATACTCGCCTAGATCTCAAGGATGCCTTCTTCTGCAAACGCCTCGCCCCAGCGTCACAGCCCATCTTTGCCTTTGAATGGGAAGATCCAGTCAGGGGCACCAAACAACAGCTCACCTGGACTCCCCCACAGGGGTTTAATAACTCCCCAGCCATCTTTGGGGAAGCCTTGGCTTCTGGCCTGAACTCATTCCATCCGGAAGAGTGTGGATGTTGGCTCCCACAATATGTGGATGACCTGCCAACTGGCTGCTGAGACCAAGGAAAAATGCTGGAAAGGACAAAAGCACTGCTCTAGCTGCTGATGGATTCAGGTTACTGGGGGTCAAAGAAGAAGGCACAGATCTGCAAGGAGGAGGTAAGGTATCGGGTTTGTTTTAAAGAAGGGCACAAGGGTCCAGACCCTAGCTGGGTCCTGTATACTGATGGCACTAGCCTGATAAAACAAGGACAACAGCTGTCAGGTTAGCCAAAGCGGAAGGGGCCATCAAGACTGAAAAGGGATGGTGGGAATTGCCAAGTGGCAAATTATTGGCACCGGAGGAGCTGGCACACAATCTGGTAAGCCAAACACACCAAGCGACCCACCTAGGCCATGCTGCCAGCTCACAGGTTAATGCTGCCTCTCGGGTATTCAGACAAAAACCTCCAGGTATTCAGCTGAAAGGCACGCTGCCCTTTGAACACCTGGGAGTGGACTTCTCTGAAATGAAACCTCACCGACACTACCGTTACCTGCTGGTCATGATATGTACGTTCTTGGGATGGGTAGAAGCTTTTCTCCCTGGACTGAAAGAGCATCAGAAGTAGGCTGGTGCCTACTTGGGGAAATAGTTCCCAGATTTGGATTTCCTACCAGCTTTGGATCAGACAATGGCCTGGCTTTTGTAGCTGATTTAGTACAACAAGTAAGCAAAACTTGAAACATCAAATGGAAACTGCACACTGCATATAGGCCCAGAGTTCTGAGATGGTGGAATGAACCATCCGGACACTTAAAGAGACTCTCCGAGTGGATCATAGAGACTGACAGCTCCTGGGTGGACTTGCTTCCGACAGCTCTGCTCAGACTCAGGATGACCCCACAGTCCCAAGGCTATTCTCCATATGAAATTGTGAATGGGAGGCCCCTCCCATAATAAAACAGATGTCAACAAATTTGCCTCAGGAAAGGGGGGATAGGATTTCGCAGAAGATGGAACTGTGTAAGGTAATAAATCAGGTAACTAAGTTTGTACAAGAAAGGGTGCCATTCCCCCTTGGGGAACAGATTCATGAGTTTACGTTTGGTGAGCAAGTATGGATCAAAGATTGGAAACTTGATTTACTAGCCCCTTGATGGAAGGGCCCTTATACTGTTATTCTAACTACCCCTACTGCAGTTGAAGTTGCAGGTATTGCCCCTTGGATCCATCATATGAGGGTGAAGAGAGCATACCACGCAGACCCAGAAAATGCTGAGTGGACTGCACAGAGGGACCCCACTGACCCTCGAGAGACTAAGACCATCCTTAAGAAGATCCCTGACAAGCCCCTTGAGGATGAAGCCGCATAATCAACTCCTGCTGCTTGGTCTCATCAACGTGCACATTCCTACGCCAACTTCCACAATACCTCCATCTGTTTGGTATGTGGGGCTATGCCTCTGTGATGGATAGACTTCCCTGGTGGCTGTCACTGCTCCGCCAAGGAGATTTTAAACCACTCTGCTCTTTTCTGGGACACAATCTTAATCTCTCCTTGCTCTCTGGGCGTAAGCCAGACCTATAGTCAGTAGACTCGGGTCATAGGGTTACATTTGATATAAATGCCAGTGTAACAAAAGCCTAACCTACAACAAGCCCTGGTAAATCTACCTTATTTACATGCTAGGTGGACAAGATCTGTGTTTCAATGGTATGAGTATATTACTGTCTTATTCATACCCTCTATAGGGACAACAGATATTATGATTAAAGTAGAAGCCTTGACTAATTTCACAAAACAGGCCCTCCTAGATAGAACAAAAGCCATCCAAGCCTTAAATGAAGAGCAAATCCAAATGAGAAAAGCGGTAATTCAAAATAGAATGGCTTTGGACACACTCACAGCTGCTCAAGGAGGGACCTGTGCTATAACTAAGGTTGAATGTTGTGTATGGATTCCTGACTTATCTGGCAATGTATCAACTGCTTTAGATGACATGAAAAATCAGGTAAAAGCAATGTCAAATGAAAACATTCCTTTTTGGACTTCGGTCCTATCTTGGGTGAAGGGCGATTGGTGGAAAACTATATTTACCATTGTTATAGTTACCTTGATAGTTCTGCTTTGTGGACCTTGAATTTTACAATGTATTATGAACTTTGTAACCTGAAGGTTGATGTCCTTCTCCCAAATTGGCGGTCAGAGAGCCAGGGTGCAATACATCCCTATGAGTGATGCTCATAATATGAGTTAAAAGCATCAAGAGGAAGGAATGAAGGAGGAAACAGACAGAGCTGGACTCCACCTTAGGCCAGGCTTCGAGCATTAGGCTACATACATGGTCACCCTCCCAATAGACTCTGAAATTTGTGCCCAGTGTCTGTAGAAATGGCACACCAATGGGAAAACAGACCCCCGGATAAAAGAGCCTCAGGACTTATACTTGGACTCTCAGTTGCCTAGAGGAATATGTTAATTATCTCTGTAACAGAACAAAGTGGTAAATTCCATTATGTTTATCAGGATATGACCACAGGCCTATTGATAAGTATCCACTGTTTATCTAGTCTTGTGACACATGAATCCTCAGTTAACTTTGATCATATGTCTCTTTTACCTTGTCCAGACTAGTTTCAAGGAATCTGGGGAGGTGGGTTTGAGCAAGTACACTTAGGATATATAAGGTTTTCACAAAAACTGGTCAGGGTCCTTGGCTAAGAGGAGACTCTGCCTTGGGCCCACCAGTGTAATAAACTATTCTCCACTATCTGCATTGTCCTTCTGAGTGAGTTTGTTTCCCAGAACCCATGGTTACAACATTAGCAATGGAACAGCAAAGATTTTTCTCCAAGGGAAGGAGGAGATATCTGCCATTTTTGTAAGTAATGGCATTCTGTGGCATATCCTCCAAGAACCTCAGGAAGGTGACAATTCCATATTAAGTACAGGAAGGTCTTCCTGGACTCTGGGTATCAAGGCTCTCAGCCCTGGCAGATTTCTATGGGGCAACTGGGCCACCCAACTTCAAGAATCTGTGTAAGCATCTTGGTGGAAACCATGTAGAGAAGGGATTACATCATAGGTCAAACCCATCACACCATATGTTTTTGTATGACCTATGAATTAACATTTTTTTATTTTTAATATTTGAAAACATTAAATATTTAATATTTAAATATTTATCAGAAGAAGAAGAATATTTCATGACATATAAAAATAGCATGAAACTCAAATTTCAGCGCTTATAAATAAAGTCTTTTTGGAACACAGCCAAGCTCATTCATTTACCTATTGTCGGTGGCTCTCTTCAATCAACAATGGCAGAGTTGACTGGTTGTGACACAGTCTCGTCTGGCCTGCAAAGCCTGAAAAATATATTCTCTGGTCCCTTGCAGAAAAGGTTCGCTGGCCCCTGAGACACATCCGTGACCAGAGATGCTCCTCAATGTTTTGCTTTACATCATGAGTCCGGGTCATTAGCTCTGGGAGTGGGGATGGGACTGGAAGGTGGGGAGGGAAAGTGAAGTCGCTCAGTCATGCCTGACTCTTTGCGACCCTGTGGACTGCAGCCCACCAGGCTCCTCAGTCCATGGGATTTTCCAGGCAAGAATACTGCGAGTGGGTTGCCATTTCCTTCTCCAGGGGATCTTCCCTGACCCAGGGATCGAACCCAGGTCTCCCGCATTGTAGGCAGACGCTTTAAAGTCTGAGCCACCAGGGAAGCGGGAAAAGAACCCTCTTAATCACTGAACTTTAATTTTCTCAAAGCTGAATATAGTGGGATGATGACATTGATGCCATCCCTACTGTAATTTTATGAAATGTAGATAGACAGTATGTTCTTTCTAGCATGTTCAGGTTTGTGTTACAAATTCATTCTTATCTCAGAGGCCTTCCTGGCTTTTGTTTCACAGATCCTGTTTCGGAAATAATGCCCATAGGTCTCTTCCATCTCTGAATATCCAAATCCTACCATTAGATCTCAACCCAAATATTTACCTTCCTCTCTATCCCTAGAAGTCTAACTTTGTTTTTTCTGCTTGCAGATCCACCTAATGAGATTTTTTTTTTTTTTTTTTCAGAAGAAACATGCTTTCAAATATCCTGATTGTTTTTCTTTGGGCAGTGGGACCATTTCTCCCAAATTAAAGTTTCCATGTGATTCTCCACTCTGTAAATCCCCACTGGACTCTGAGACACAAGGTCAGTTCAGCTCAGTTGCTTAGTTGTGTCTGACTCGTGACCTCACGGACGGCAGCACGCCAGACTTCCCTGTCCATCACCAACTCCCGGAGCTTACTCAAACTCATGTCCATCAAGTCAGTGATCTCATCTTCTGTCATCCCCTTCTCCTCCTGCCTTCAACCTTGCCCAGCATCAGGGTCTTTTCCAATGAGTCAGCTCTTCGCATCAGGTGGTCAAAGTATTGGAGTTTCAGCTTCAACATCAGTCCTTCCAATGAACACCCAGGACTGATCTCCTTTAGGATGGACTGGTTGGATCTCCTTGCAGTTCAAGGGACTCTCAAGAGTCTTCTCTGACACCACAGTTCAAAAGCATCAATTCTTTTGTGCTCAGCTTTCTTTATAGTCCAGCTCTCATAACCATACATGACTACTGGAAAACCATAGCCTTGACTAGATGGACCTTTATTGACAAAGTAATGTCTCTGCTTTAGTTGTCTAGGTTGGTCATAACTTTCCTTCCAAGGAGTAAGCGTCTTTTAGTTTCATGGCTGCAAGCACCATCTGCCACTGTTTCCAGACATCCTAGAATGTGAAGGCAAGTGGAAGCTTCTCTATGAACAAAGCTAGTGGAATGGAATTCCAGTTGAGCTATTTCAAATCCTAAAAGATGATGTTGTGAAAGTGCTGCACTCAATATGTCAGCAACTTTGGAAAACTCAGCAGTGGCCACAGGACTGGAAAAGGTCAGTTTTCATTCCAATCCCAAAGAAAGGCAATGCCAAAGAATGCTCAAACTACTGCACAAGAATCAACTCAACCAGCTTCAAATTCTGTCTCCACTACTAGCCATCAGGGATGTGCAGCTACCATTCAACATTTTCTGAATGCTCCAGTGTTGGGTGCCCAGCCGCCAAAGCCACAACTGATAAGGTGACTTTCTCAGAGGTGATGTGACAATTCCCTCTTTGCTCTGGCTTGTCCCTGGCTTTCGTATAATCTCATTAGGAATGGAGCCAACTCTGCTGAAGAGGGCAAACAAATTTCAGGATGTACATCCTGCAGAGACAGGATAATTCATGATTCAAAATCCTCCAGATATTTATACTAAATAACTGAGATATTGTTTGTACTTCCTCCTGTGAATCATGTTCTGTGCATTTGAAACCAAGGACCCCCCAACCAAAAATCGAGTTTCTCTGCCAAGTTTATGAGATCTCTCTATCCAAACCATATTCCCTTTCTTGTCCAATACCCATTCCTCTCAAAATTCAGGAGTGTCAAAAAAGAAGGTGACTGAAATTTAGTGGGACCCCTATGGGGCCCTCCTGAGTCCAAAAGGCTTTCTGTGTCCCCCATTTCTTGTTTGTAGGAAAAAAGCTTTCAGTCTTCTTGACCATCCCTGCATTCCAAAGGGTAGATTCAAACAGTTACTAATAACTAGAGGAGTGAGGGACTGCAGAAGCAAAAAGGGTAGTCAGAAAACAATAGCGGAGCATGGGAGAGGGTCCTGGGGTTCATCCTCAAGGGATATATATACCTAACAATCTGATGCAAATGCCAAACCTGATTCTGATCAGCGCTTCTGCACACAGTATATCATCTATGAGGACTTGTCTAATCATCGCCCAGAAAGGGTTCGGCAGGGCAAAGTCTGGGTGGCTCCTTCAGCTGGTTTATAGATTGTGTGATGTCCTTTGAGTTGCTCCCTCTCGACAACTGAAGTCGCACAGTGTGATAACCTAGTGAAGGCACTGTTTCCATCGGTCCCATTTTTACAAACAGGTAAACTCATTCATCGGAGAAGGCGATGGCACCCCACTCCAGTACTCTTGCCTGGAAAATCCCATGGATGGAGGAGCCTGGTAGGCTGCAGTCCATGGGGTCGTGAAGAGTCAGACACGACTGAGCGACTTCCCTTTCCCTTTCAATCTGATGCAAACCTCTGAATTCTTCTTTATGCATTAAGGCTTCTACTCAGGTGGAGGATGTTAACTTCAGGCTGAGCACATCAACACAAGACTGGTTGGAACCAGAAGACTGGTGATTGAGATTCTTGAAACACTACGCTGTTCCCTCCCCACCAGCCAATCAGAGGAAGGTCACACACCCAGGAGCCTGTCCCCCAAATTTTGCCTTTATTTTTTTATTTTTGAAAATTTTCTTGACCACACCATGCGGCATGTGGGATCTTCATTCCCTGACCAGAGACTGGACCTGTGCCTCTTGTATTGGAAGCACTGAGTCTTAATCACTAGACTGCCAGGGAAGTCCTCCCAAATTTTGCCTTTAAAAATGTTTCCCCGAAAACCACTGGAGAATTCAGGCCTTTTTTGAGCATAAGCCACTGGTTCTCCTTGCTCAGCACCTGCAATAAATCTTTCTCTGGTCCGAATTCTGAAGTTAGGTTTGTTTGGCCTCACTGTGTGTCAGGCACATGAACTCGAATGTGAGCACACACTTACGCTGATCACCCTCTTTGTCTGGTCCGCCTCTGTGAGCCTACTCCATCTGAGAGATGTCCCCTCTGTCAGACGGGGTGGGAATCCAAGCTTGGGAAACAGGAATCCTGTTTTCTGGCTCTTTCTCTAATCCATCTTTTCCACTCATTACTGTCTCTTTACACAATTTGGGCCTCTCACAGAGGGGCTTTGTCCGCCTGCTGGGACAGCTGTGAGAGAGTCCCTGAGGGTGCCGTTGACATAGCCTGACTGGCTCTGTGCCAATTACTTGTCTGAGACCACAATCAGAAGTCCTTCTTAAATTAAAAAAAAAAAAAAGAAGTCCTTCTGATGCCAGGACGGGCCAGTCGTGGCATTCCACCTGCCATTTTCTCCCTCCCATCGTCACTGCCAGGGGTCGCCTTGCTTCCAGGTCTGTTGGACGGACCCTGCGTCTGGGTCTTGGCCACAAGCTCTCGTGGCTGGGGCAGATCCACTCGCAGTGGCTCTGGGTCCTGGCTCCCTCCTCTAACTCCTGAGGGCCACAATGTGAGGTCTTGCATCTTCTCTGGGAGACTCCCATCAACCTGAAACCATGCTCTTTCGTTTCATGCCCCAAACAAAAAGAAAGCTCCTGAAACAACCCTCCTTAGACCCCATGCTCCTCTCAAGCTGGAGCTCACTGTTTCTTTTCTTCTGTACAACCAGACTTTTCGAGAGTATTGAATCCCCTCCACTGTCTCCACCCTCTCAACCTCTGTTCCCCCCGCAGCCCACAGTGACCTGGTTTCCAGCTGAGGCATCTATCGGAACCGCCCTTGTGAAGTTGGTCATTCAGTCTCAGCTGATTTGATTTCCGCTGACACCTCTCTTCTGAAAACATGCTTACCTTTGGCTTCTGTGACATGTCACAGTCCTGGAGTTTTCTCTTACGTCTCTGATCATTTTTGTCTTGGTTTCTTTTATCAACAACTCCTCTATCTAATTTCTTTGGTTGGAACTCCTCAGAGTTCTGTCCTAGACATTCTTCTTATCCTATACTCATTTCTCAAAAAATTACATCTACTTCTTTGACTTTAAATACCATGAGAGAGCTCAGGTCTTATAGCAGAATGACCCCACTGCAGAATTGGAGCTGTTGACTCCCATATGGAAGGTCAGGTTGGGTCGGGAGAAGCCCAGAGAAGAGAGAAACTGGGGTTTCAACCCATAGAATCACTGAATAAGCAACCCAGGGAGAAATCTTTCCTCATCTGAGAAAGTCAGTCATTGGAAGCAGTCAGACTGTGATGGGGCCAGTGAGCCTAGGGACCCTTGTTTGGTTGGGGGCCTCTCAGTCAGATGGGGTTAACCTTAGTCTTACCTGTGTGACTCCATTCCTATGAAATATCCAGAACAGGCAAATCCATGGAGACAGAAGGCAAATTAGTGGCTGCCAGGGACTAAGGGGAGAGGAGACAGGAATTGACTGCATAATGGGTACAAGATTTCCTTTTAGGAAGAGAAATGTGTTTTGCACTAGATAGCAGTGATGGTTGCACAACAGTGTGAATGTACTAAATGTCACTAATGATAGAAAAAAAACATATATCTCCTCAGATCGACCTCAGCAAGAGAACCCCTGCAGCTGAACCAAGCCATCTAGACCATGCAAGGGCAGCTGTGACAAGCAAATAAGGAACCGCACCCTGGAAATGACTCTTGAAAGCTACACCTTTCCCTAAGATACAGAGTGTGCTATTTTATAAGACAACTAGGGGATTTCTAACCATACTAAATCACAGTGAACTGCAGGTGGGTAGTGTGACAGTAGAATATAGACTAAAGTTGAATGAATAATTTTTTTTTCAAGTCTATATTTCTGTGACTATGATGAAGTGAAATCTGATGGTTCAGTGGAGCATTTTGGTAGCCTGATCTGAGGCTGGGGAAGGAAGCTGGTTGAACTATTTAAGGCCTTAAGAGCTGGTAAGACTCTGTAACCATTTGGAGAAGTCTAGAATTATACCCTTGACAAGTGACATGAGTGAACACTGCCTTGTGCTGGTCCTTTACTGATATTGTTCTATTGTATTTTTCACAACGACCAAGAAACACAGGAGACCCAAGATTTGAACCAAATATATCTACCCCCAGAATCTATGAAATCCTTCTGAGTCTGTGAGTCCTTGAGTCAGAAAAAGAGGGATTGGCTGGGGGAGGGAACTGCTGATAACCTGGGTTCTGCCTAAGATTGCTGAGCCAGCATCCTTCATGGCATCTCTCTTCCTGTGCCTGCAGGCTGTGCAGACCGGGAGACGTTGCCTACACAGTCGTCTTGTCTGTGACCTTGACATTCTCTCTACCCTGCTGATGACAAAATGTGAGAGAATCATCGCTGCTCAGTGAAACTTCTAGAGTTCGCTTGCTTGTCAATTTCCCCTCATGTTCACGATCCCCTCTTCATTTCCTGACTTGTAAACAAGCAGGAGGAGGGCAGGTGACTGGTAGCTATGCTACCAGAAAACTCTGCTGTGCTCAGCACATCCTGTTATTGTGAACCTCAAGTCCTGCTTTGGCGTCTACCAGCCCTATTTTCCCTCCTTTTTCTAGCCTGCGGTTAGGGGAGTGAGTGGATGTATGGATATTTTTATATCCACATTTATATTTTTCACTGGGGTACTCGGGAGATCGTGAGCCTTGGGACTGGTGTTGGATTCAAACCCTAGTTCTAATACTAAACCTCAGTTTCCCATTTTACCTGGAAATAAATAAAAATATTGAGCTCAAAATCCTTTTTATTTATTTTAGAATTTCTTTTATTGACATATAGTTGATTTACAATGTTGAATTAATTTCTGCTGTACAGCAAAGTGATTCAGATATGTGTGTGTGTGTGTGTGTGTGTGTGTGTGTGTGTGGTTTATCATGGGATATTGAATCTAGTTCCCAGTGTTATACCTTATTGTTTATTCTATATATAAGTTACCTCTGCTAATCCGAAATTCCCAATCCTCCCCTCCTCCACTCCCTCTGCCTCTTGGCAACTGCAAGTCTGTTCTCTGTGTCTGTGAGACTGTTTCTGTTTTGTAGATAAGTTTGTGTCATATTTTAGATTCCGCATATAAGTGATATCATATGATATTTGTCTTTCTCTTTCTGGTTTACTTCACTTAGTATGATAATCTCTGGCTGCATCTGTGTTGTTGGAAATGACATTATTTCATGCTTATTTATGGCTAAATAGCATTCCATTATATATATATACATATATGTATATATACACATACATATATATACACCACACCTTTATCCATTCATCTGTCAGTGGACATTTCCATGTTTTGGCTACTGCATGGGGATATGTGTATCTTTTCAGAATCTTTCTGAAGCCTGCATGAAATGATAGAAAAGGATCTACCTCTTTTCGTGACTTTCAGTAGGCACTCAAGAAATTCTATTTCTCATCCTTCCCTAAGCCCTCTCTCAAATGTTCCTGTTTTAGCACGAAATCCAGACGAAGACCCTGTTGCTGGGAAAGATTGAAGGCAGGAGAAGGGGACGACAGAGGATAAGATGATTGGATGGCATCACCAAATCAATGAACATGAGTTTGAGCAGACGCTGGGAGATGGTGAAAGACAGGGAAGCCTGGCTTGCTGCAGTCCTTAGCAACTGAACACCAATCAAGCTAAGCATTGGACCGTGACACAGACTCTGTATGTTGTGGTGCTTGGAGTGAGCGGGGATGGGATAAGCCTTTGGGAATAATGAGGAGGCTGCCCTTGCCGCACTCTCAGTGAGTGAAGCCGGAAGGCTGCAGGATTCTGGAGGACATTCTGCCTTTTCCCTCTTTTCTTCCAAAGCTCACTTCCAGCCCAGCACCCTCAGCCTGGCACAAGTTACTTTACAGGCTTGGCCTCTCTTAAACCACAATAGAAAGTGGTGGTGCCCAGGCTTGGAAGAAATGACAAAATATGTGATCTGTCTCTATGCACTAACCTCCTGAATTTGGTCTTTTCTCTCCTTAGAGTTAGCTTTCCTTGCAGTGTCCTGATCTCTCCTTTCCATCTTCCCCTCCACCCACAAGTATCTATGCCCAAATGTCAACTTCCAGAAGGTATGTGGAAGACTTCCCCAGTGGTCCAGTGGTTCAGAATCTGCCTTGCAATGCAGGGGATGCAGGTTCAATCCCTGGTTGGGGAAACAAGATCCCATGTACCAAGGAGCAGCTAAGCCCGCGTGCTGCAACCCCTGAAGCTCACGAACCGCGGAGGCCATGTGCCATTACTACAGAGTCCTCAAGCTGGAATGAAAGATCCTGCGTGCTTCAACTAAGACCTGATGCAGCTGAATTAATAAATATTAAAAAAAAAAAAGAATGCATGTGGATCAGGCCACACCCTTCCAGGGCAGCCTTGGTCCTGCTGTAACATATTAGGACATGGTTGCCCAAGAAATGCCCATCAGAGTAGGCAGCAGAGTGAATCAACAGACAATTCCTTGCCTCCACTTATGAATCTAAATAAAGAACATCAGCTTGGTACAATATTTCTGTGTGTGTGTGTCTGTGTGTTAGTCACTCAGCCGTGTCTGACTCTTTGCGACCCCATGGATCGTAGCCCTCCATGCTCCTCTATCCACAGAATTCTCCAGGCAAGAATACTGGAGTAGGTAACCATTCCCTCCTCCAGGGGATCTTTCTGACCCAGGGATCGAACACAGGTCTCCCACACTGCAGGCAGAGTCTTTACAGTATGAGCCACCAAGGACACCCACAATGTTTCTCAATTTCTTTCTTTCCTTCTTTCTATTAATGTATCAGTCAGGTAAATAAGAACACCCAGAATAATATCAGGTACCATATATTAAGCATATGATATGTTTTCAGAACTATTCTAAGTTCTTTATTTATGTGTAGTTATGCACTAGCAGGGCTTCCCAGGTGGCGATAGCGATCAAGAACCAACCTATCAGTGCAGGAGATGTAAGAGATGCAGGTTTTATCCTTAGGTTGGGAAGATCCCCTAGAGGAGGGCATGGCAACCCACTCTAGTGTCCTTGCCTGGAGAATCCCATGAACAGAGGAGCCTGGAGGGCTACAGTCCACAGGGTTGCAAAGAATTGGACACAACTAAAGGGACTCAGTATGTATGCAGGCATGCACTAGCAACAACTCTATGAATCAGAACCATTATTATTCCCAAGAATAATAAGAAATGGAAATGGAAAGAAATGGAAATTTAAAGAAATGGAAAGCACAGAAAGGTTAAGTCACTCTTCCAAGGTCATACAATTAACGGTAAACTGAGTGTTAAACCCTGGAAATTTAACTCTTACTTCCTGGGCTTTTACCATCATGCTATTGCAGAATAGGGTGTAACATGGCTTTAAATGTTGAGTTCTGAATTTTGGGTCATGACTTAAAGATCAGTACTTACTGGGATGCAATCAGTATCTTTTGACTGAACCTTGTTATTTGCGTATTTCTATTATAATCAGAGCATGTGGGTTGACATATACATCGGTGCAGCCATCTTTGGAAAATATGCCCCAACTACTTTGAGAATGTTGTAAAAAGCAGGACCGTTCTATAATATATTACAGCTTATTCTACTGCTATAAAGTAAAATGTAGCCACAGAATTTCCTTCTTTCTCTGGGTTTCACTTACACGTTCAAAGCATTCCCTATCTAGTGGATGGAGGTGGCCCCAAAGCCATAGTCTCTATATACAGAGAAATCTAAAAGGCTACATAAAAAGTTTTTGCTTTTAGGGACTTCCCTGGTAGCCCAGTGATTAAGAATCTGTCTTCGAATGCAAGGGGCACAGGTTCGATCCCTGGCAAGGGAACTAGGATCCCGCATGTCCTGGGGCTTCTGAGAATCAGCTTTAGAGAAGCTTGAGTGTCACAACTAAGACCCAATGCTGCCCAATAAATAAGTAAATCTGCTTTTTAAAAGATTTAAAGAAAAGTTTCTGCTTTCAGACTTATATATCCCTCCAGGTAGAGAATGTCTTCCCTTACTTGATACTTAAAAACCCAGGAGGTGGAACCCTTTATCCATTTTTCTGTTGGAATTTTCATTTTTGGGTTTAATTTGTAAGAAATCTTCAAATGTAATATAACACACACACATATATAACACACCAAACTACATTTGGTGTTTAAAAACATAATTATGTTGCAAATATTTTCCAAGTTTCATGTCTGTCTTTTGTTTATGCTTTATTATTTTTTATTTTTGTTGCTTTATAGCATTGTTTACTGTTATGCAACTGTTAAGTTTATTATGCTTTTCCTTTGTGGTTTCTAATTTTTGTGTTAAGTTTCTAAAGGCTTTGAATATGCCAAGATTATATGAATGTTCACCTATATAATGATTTTTTTATATTTATTTTTCTCTTTTTTTATTTTTCAGCTGCACTGAGCAGCATGTGGGATCTTAATCCCCCAGTTAGGGTCTGAACCTGTCCCCCCACAGTGGAAGCATGGAGTCTTAACCACTGGGCTTCCAGGGAAGTCCAATTATTTTTACATTTAATTCTGTATTTTATCTGAATGCATTTTAACATAAAGTAAGGGAGAAATATTAATAACCTCAGATATGCAGATGACACCACCCTTATGGCAGAAAGTGAAGAGGAACTAAAAAGCCTCTTGATGAAAGTGAAAGAGAAGAGTGAAAAAGTTGGCTTAAAGCTCAACATTCAGAAAGCAAAGATCATGGCATCTGGTCCCATCACTTCATGGGAAATAGATGGGGAAACAGTGTCAGACTTTATTTTGGGGGGCTCCAAAATCACTGCAGATGGTGACTGCAGCCATGAAATTAAAAGATGCTTACTCCTTGGAAGGAAAGTTATGACCAACCTAGATAGCATATTGAAAAGCAGAGACATTACTTTGCTGACTAAGGTCCGTCTAGTCAAGGCTATGGTTTTCCCAGTGGTCATGTATGGAGGTGAGAGTTGGACTGTGAAGAAGGCTGAGCACCGAAGAATTGATGCTTTTGAACTGTGGTGTTGGAGAAGACTCTTGAGAGTCCCTTGGACTGCAAGGAGATCCAACCAGTCCATTCTGAAGGAGATCAGTCCTGGGATTTCTTTGGAGGGAATGATGCTCAAGCTGAAGCTCCAGTACTTTGGCCACCTGATGCGAAGAGTTGGCTCATTGGAAAAGACTCTGATGCTGGGAGGGATTGGGGGCAAGAGGAGAAGGGGACGACAGAGGATGAGATGGCTGGATGGCATCACAGACTCGATGGACGTGAGTCTGAGTGAACTCCGGGAGATGGTGATGGACAGGGAGGCCTGGCATGCTGCGATTCATGGGGTCGCAAAGAGTCGGACACGACTGAGCGACTGAACTGAACTGAAGGTTCAATTATTTCCCCCCAAATAGTTGGCTAGTTTATCATTTTCCCCAAATGGTTAACCATATTCCTTGTGGAATAATCCCTCCTTTCAGTGATATAAAATGCACCTTTATCATGAACGCAAGCCACATCATACTGTGATCTGTTTCAGGAATTTCCATCTCTGAGTGCACCCTCTGATTTTGCTCTCATGACACCAGACTCAAGTCTTCTTTGCACGTGTCCTTAAAAATGCAGCCCATTAATGATCAGTGGATTGGATTTAATTAAATATTTACTGGGAGAGACAGAGAAATGGGTTTCCATTAAGTTCCAACACACAAACTAATCAATGAGCCCCTGCAGAGCTGCTCTATGCTTCCCTGCATGGGTCTGAGTCCTGATGGGGTTTTCAAATATTTGTTTCATAGGTAAGGTCAGTTCTCCAGCTTTGCAAGCCCTCTTACCCAAAGGCCTTGGTGATCAAGGAATCTGGTTGCTCAAAGGGAGGAATCAGGGTATTGTGTTGCCCTTATTTACATCCTTTTGGGATTACTGGGTTCTAGAGATATGCTCCCCTCCTTGGCTGGGACAACTGGACCTGTTGACAATGACAGGTCTTCCCTGGTGGCTCAGATGGTAAAAAATCTGCCTGCAATGCAGGAGACCTGGGTTCGATCCCTGGATAAGGAAGATCCCCTGGAGGAGGAAATGGCAACCCACCCCAGTATTCTTGCCTGGAGAATTCCAGGGACAGAGGAACCAGGTAGGCAGAGTCCAGGGTGTTGCAAAGTTGGACATAACTGAGTGACTAACATTCACTCAACCTCACAGCAGTCCGCTGGCAGCTCCAGGCCAGTTTCTCAAGAGACCAAGAAATACTGTTGCAGATAAAATACTATTGCATTTGAAAGGTGAATGTCATGACTGCTGTAGAACAGATTCCAGGCTGTCTTAGCTCATCACCAAAGGAGCAGAGAAACCCCTCTTCCTGCACCACCATCGTATCAAGTTTTGCTTTTTGTAAATACTTCCTCATCTGTGGCCTTATTTACTCCTAACAATTCTTCTGTGAGATAACTGGTGATTATCTCCAGTTTATAGAAATGATAACCTCAGAAGTGATACAACTAAAATGTAGAAAACGTGGAACTAGATCAGAAACTTAGCCTGGTACAAGATTGTTTAACTTTCCTCCATGGAATGTGTATTATCCTTGCCCACTCATTCTACGCTGCCCACCCCCTGCCCCCACCCCCCATCAATTTGCTTTCTCCTGTAACAAAGTTTTTATTTAGTTCAGGATTTCCCAGGTCAAACACTGAACACTATGCCCCCTGGTCTCCACGTTTTCCAAGCCAAGTTTATTTTTCAGTTAGGCTTTCTGATGGGGCTAAAAGTGGGGCTGCAGCTTAGCTTGAAAAGAGACAAGGTCAAGACTACTTGAAAGGAACTGGCATTGTGCCCCAGGATTTGCAGTGGAAACTGAACTTCTTGCATTTTTAGATAGAAAAGAGGTCAGCCTGCCCAGCCTGAATTGTCAACCAGAGGCCCTGGTCTAGGGAATTCTCCTGCCTCAGGACTGCTGAACTGAAGAGTTCAGTTCAGGAGTCAGGGGGTGCAGTGGGTGACAGGGAGTTTTGTAGACGAGAGAACTGTATATTTCAATGGGGTCTTCATGCTCACCAGGACACAGCAGTTTGTGGTATTCATTAAAGATTTCTAAATCTTCATATCAGCAATTAAATCCTTTATGGACTCTGGATAAATGTAATTATTTGTGTTGCCTACTTGTGTTTTTTAATAACTGGATTTACCAGAGATTCATCTCTTTCTTCTTTTCCCAAAGAAACAACTCTTGGATTTGCTTATCTGTTCTGTCCAGTTCCGTTTCCTAACTAATTAGTTTCCACCTTCATCTTTATTATTTTGATCTTCTTGATGTCTTTGAAGTGGGTTTTACTTAAATCCCTGTCATTAAATGTTAACCCGTTGTCATTATTCTTCATTTGGTAATAAAAGCATTATTAAATGGAAGCATCTCATTTTTTAAACAAGTTCTATTTTATAAATAGCTTGCAATAGTAAGCTGATATTAGGGCGTGCAGAAGTCTTTTCTAGTTTCTAAATGGTGGATGTTAAAAATCAAGATGGAGTGTTGATGACAATTGCCAATATGATCTACATCTGAAACTGCAGAAATGCATAAATCATCCTCACCAGCCACTCTATGCTTCCCTTTAGAGGTTTGTTCAGAGCTATATATAAGAAACACTAGGGAATTCCCTGGTGGTCCAGTGGTTAGGACTCCAGGCTTCACTGCCCACCCCAGGTTCAATCCCTGAGAGGGGGGATTTAAGATCCTATAAGCCATGAGGTATGACACCCCAAAATTAATCCAATGGGAATCAAAGCACCACTTTATTAATAGCTGAGCCAGTTCATATAATGTTCAGAGAGAAGCTCTGGAGAAGTTAGAATGGTGTCAAGCCTAACACAGATTTAGCTCCAAATCTTGGGATCAAACATTCAGGTCTCCTGTGGCATGAGCTGGCTGGGCTCTGACTATTGCCACCTAGGCATCAGGAGTCCCTAGGCATACAGAACTGGAAGAGGATGGGGAAGTGGGCAGAGATGCTGTAAAGCCACCTGGCTTGGGGGAAAGTGTAAGGCAGGAAGAAAGTGGGCAGAGAGCTTGCGGCATGGGGAGAAGCAGCTAAAGTTCCCTTCCTATATATAGTACAGAGCTTGTCTTCGTGTCATCGTTTTGTTTTTCATGGCTACTTGTGATTAGAGGATATAGTCCCAAAAATGCTGGTTTCAGAAATTAATGAGATTTCCTTACAGGGCTCTTTCTCTGTGCAACTGTTTCTTTGACGTTTAAAAGAAAGGATTTTATATGTAACAAATATGAATGATGCTGAAGCTGAAACTCCAGTACTTTGGCCACCTCACATGACGAGTTGACTCATTGGAAAAGACTCTGATGCTGGGAGGGATTGAGGGCAGGAGGAGAAGGGGACGACCGAGGATGAGATGGCTGGATGGCATCACCGACTCGATGGACGCGAGTCTGAGTGAACTCTGGGAGTTGGTGTTGGACAGGGAGGCCTGGCGTGCTGAGATTCATGGGGTAGCAAAGAGTCGGACACAACTGAGCGACTGAACTGAACTGAATATGTCTACTAATTCAAACTTACTGTATGTATTAGTCAACATTTAGTAACTTTATTTATTGTTCATTTGGTGATAGAACAATAGGAAATCACAAACATATTGCTACAATGGCGTATTTAGAAAATTACATGACAAGCTTTAATATTTCTTCATTCAACTTTTAACCTCTTATTCATATAAAATGATTCTTTGCCTTGTTGAAGACTTAAGCCCTTTTCAAACTTAATTCCACTTTTCTGCTATGAGTATTGCCAGGACTTTTTTTTGAACTGAAGTAAAATTGACTTGCCATATTAGTTTTAGGTGTACAACATCATGCTTCAATGTTTTTATACAAAATGATCATCACAATAAGCCTAGTTACCATCTGTCACCATACAAAGATGACAATATTATTGACTGTTTTTTCCATGCTGTATGTTACTTGCCAGACCTTTTTGTGTTTGTTTGATGTATCTTTGCCTACATTTTACACCTTTCTAAGTATTTTGTATTCAGTTCAATTCAGTTCAGTTCAGTCGCTCAGTCGTGTCCGACTCTTTGCAACCCCATGAATCGCAGCACGCCAGGCCTCCCTGTCCATCACCAACTCCCGGAGTTGACTCAAACTCACGTCCATCTAGTCGGTGATGCCATCCAGCCATCTCATCCTCTGTCATCCCCTTCTCCTCCTGCCTTCAATCCCTCCCACCATCAGAGTCTTTTTCAGTGAGTCAACTCTTCGCATGAGGTGGCCAAAGTACTAGAGTTTCAGCTTTAGCAACATTCCTTCCAAAGAACACCCAGGGCTGATCTCCTTCAGAATGGACTGGTTGGATCTCCTTGCAGTCCAAGGGACTCTCAAGAGTCTTCTCCAACACCACAGTTCAAAAGCATCAATTCTTCGGCGCTCAGCTTTCTTCACAGTCCCAGTCTCACATCCATACATGACCACAGGAAAAACCATAGCCTTGACTAGATGGACCTTAGTTGGCAAAGTAATGTCTCTGCTTTTCAATATGCTATCTAGGTTGGTCATAACTTTTCTTCCAAGGAGTAAGCGTCTTTTAATTTCATGGCTGCAGTCACCATCTGCAGTGATTTTGGAGCCCCCCAAAATGAAATCTGACACTGTTTCCACTGTTTCCCCATCTATTTCGCATGAAGTGATGGGACCAGATGCCATGATCTTCATTTTCTGAATGTTGAGCTTTAAGCCAACTTTTTCACTCTTCTCTTTCACTTTCATCAAGAGGCTTTTTAGTTCCTCTTCACTTTCTGCCATAAGGGTGGTGTCATCTGCATATCTGAGGTCTTAATCTGAAACTTCTGTTAAATGTCTGTCACATTGTTTTATATTTTTTGGTTTAAAAAAATTGTGTTCTCATTCTTTCCTGCCTCCTTCCCTCTCCCTTCCCTTCTTCCCACCTCCTCTTCCATTCTTCCTGTTCTTCCTTCCTTTCCTCTTTTCTGCCTTCCTCCCTTCCTCCCTTCTTCCCTCTCCACTCACCTTTCACTAATTATAAATATACTCTTCAATAGTTTTTAGTAAATTTGTAGAGCTGTGCAGCCATGACCACAATCCAGTTTTAGAACTTTCTCATCAAGCAACCAGCAATGTTTTCTGTCGATAAATTTCCCTTTTCCATGAAATTCGCTCTCTTTTTCACTTAACATAATGCTTCTGAAGTATTTTGTATATCATCACTTCATTCCTTTGTCACTGACTAGTATTCCATGACATGGATATACCACGTTTTGGCTTCCACTCACCAGCTGGTGGACCACTTTTTGGCTATTCTGAACGATGCTGCTATGAGTGTGATTTCTGTGTGAACATGTTCTCATTTTCCTTGGGTAGGTTCTCAGGAGTGAAATTCATGATAATATTTGTGATGAGTTTCTGTTTAACTTTATTTTGTTTGCAAAAATACAAGTAGAACAATAGATCCTTTTCTCCAGGTATAATTGGCCTTTCTCTTTCCCTCCATGCTCCCTTTGTCCCCAAGTCAAGAAAAGTATCCTTTCTGTCATTGAATATATCCATACAGAGTTGTTGCTTTAATTTAGACTCTTTGGAATGTGTGACTCAGTGCTTTTAATTTTAATTTGTTTTGAGATAATTCCTATAACACAAAATTCACTATTTTAAAGTGTACAGTTCCAAGGTTTTTAAATATTCACTATGTTTTGCGACCATCACACTGTCTAATTCCAGAATATTTCCATCATTGCCCCCCATAGAGACCCCCTCCCTATTAGCCATCAGTCCCAATTCCTCTCTCACTCCATGCCCTGAGAACTGCTAATCTAGTTTCTGTATATATGGATTTATTTATTTCAGAAATTTAAAATTTTTTTTTTATTTTATAATTGAAGGATAATTGCTTTACAGAATTTTGTTGTTTTCTGTCAAACCTCAACTTGAATCAGCCATAGGCATCAGAAATTTCATAAATATGTAATCATACAATAGGTGGCTTTACGTGTCTGTCTTCTTTCACTTAGCCTAATAGGTTTGGCTTTTTTAAAAAACTTCCTATAACACTTGACATTCCCATCAGTGGACTATGAGGGTCCCAGTTCCTTTGGATAGTGTTTTAACGATTACCATTCGGTCCATGGGGTCACAAGAGTCCAACACGACCTAATGACTAAACAACAACAATTCCTATTATTCTTATGAAATTGAAACGAAGAGATGTGCCCGACTCAGCAATAAACATGTCCCTCTGAGTTGTGTCCACATGGCGGGGAGTGTGAACAATGAGCTAGGGGGAGGGACTTATCCTCAGTCGACAGCAACTTTGTTCTGGGCTTGCACTGCAATCTCATTTCTTCAGGAAAAGAGCTTCTCCAGTCCTTCCCACATTCTGGACTTAAGAGGGGAAACAAATGGGACCCTGGCTAATTTGGGACATTTAAAAACACAATGTGAAATAACATCAAACACGGTCCAAAATGCCTCTTCTCTTCCTTGCTTCCTTCTTCCTTCCTCGCTCTCTCCCTCTCTCCTTCTCTCCCTTTCCCTCTTCCTTTCTTCTTCTTTTTTTAAAAAACTCCTGAAAGGAATGAACTGTGCTTTCCAACTAAGTCTGCCAAAGTGAGTTTTATGATTGACTTGATTGTAGGAGCTAGTCAACAGAAAGGTTGCAGTTCTGAGAACCACACAGCTCAACCCTATACCAAGGCTGTCAATGCAACCAGCCCTACCATGCATAAATTAAGGCAGCAGCACAGTGTTGTAGGAAAGAATTCTGAGTTAGCAGCCAGATTCTGCTTGGGGTCTGGTTTCCTCAGGCACATTGGGAAATTCCTTCACTCACCGTCATTGCTGCTGAAGTAAGTTCTGATCAAAGTTGGAAAAACAAATATAACACAGCAGAGGGAGGAAGATTGTTAAAACTGTGGTTTTTTACAGGAAAATAGAAAAATGGACAAACGAAAGTGTCAGGCCAAAATTTATTTCTTAAGTCTCCTATTTGGAGCCCTACACAGACAAGTTGGATGGATTTCCTTCCAGGTTGAAAGAACAAATATCTCTGATGCAAAAGCACAATGTCAGTGTCCCTTCTCCCAGGGACAAAACTCACGTCCCCTTCTCAGCGCTTGGCTATTGCATATAAGCTACTGAGGGTTTGTTTCTGGGGGATGGTCCAGGGCTGGCCCTCCTTCTATCACCTTTTTTATATATTCTGTAGGCTTGGGAAGATAAAGAAGGACTTCCCTGGTGATCCAGTGGTAAGACTCCGAGTTCCCGGTGCAGGGGCCCTGGGTTCGATCCCTGGTCAGGGAAGTAGATCCCATGTGCCACAATCAGGAGTCCACATGCCATGATGAAAGAGCGAAGGTCCTACTTGCTGCAACTGAGCCAAAAACAATAAGTAAATAAATCTGTTCTAAAAGAAAAAAAACCTTTTGAGAATATGCTCAATAACTCAGTGTAAGAACAGATGGATTAAACATTTGTTACACAACAGATAACAACAGATGGATTAAAATAATTATAATTATTCAGAAGGCTACTTTCTCTGGGAGAGGGGGCTTGCCCTTCTCAAATAATTATGTTTTATATATGCATTTTGAAAGTTTGTACCTCTCCAGGAATTTTATGGGCACTTACCCCCTAATGATAACACATAATGATTTGCAGAAACATTTCCATGTGTGTGAGGGAAAAAAAAAGATGAGTTTTAAGGTTCCAAATCTGGAAATTTTTAATTGTGTTCTAATGGTTTGCTGTCTTGAACATCAATACTTCAGCATCTCCCAAGTCATGTATTTCAGGGATTCATATCATGAAAGGTGGCTAATGGCATCTGGTTCAATTTCTATTTCTTTAATCAATATTCTTCCCCGTGGCTAATGGTATCTGGTTTGATTTCTATTTTTTAAAAAACAGTATTCTTTCCTGTGATACGGAATATTTGAGAGCTTTTAGGAGCACCTGGAGTGATCATGCACAATATTTAGTGGAGATCAGACGAATGGTCTGTTGAGTGAATTGTCTAGAGGGTTTATTCCTTGGTTAAACAGCTGTTTTTTTCTTATTTATCCCCTGTATTGTTTCATTTATCCTCACAATTGATTGCTGATTAAAGGCCAAGCATAAGAAACCCTGACATTGAAACATATGCCACAAACTAATAAAGGATATAAAATAACAATTCTGCAAATTTGCCTCAGACTGATCTTCATTCTGTCCTGTTGCAGTCACCCAATCCAAATTCTCATACAGCATAACAAAGAAAAATTGAAAAATTAAGGACAGGGAGGCCTGGCGTGCTGCGATTCATGGGATCGCAAAGAGTCGGACACGACTGAGTGACTGAACTGAACTGAACTGAAAAAAAATAGTGACATTGCTATCTCATTTACCTTTGCTATTTATTTGGGAAGAAAGAGTATCTACACTTAGATGGCTTTATATTCAGAGAAAGTCTTCAGTTAGCTGCTTGGAACTTTCTAATTTTGTTATCCTGATATAAAACACAAAATTAAAACAGTAAACAAATAGATTAAAATAATTTTTTTTGATTGCCCTGGGTCTTTATCACGGCACTCTGGCTTTCACTAGTTGCCCCACTGGCATGTGGAATCTTAGTTGCCTAACCAGGGATAGAACCTGGGTTCCTTATATTGGGAGGCAGATTCCCAACCCCTGGACCACCAAGGGAACTCTCCCAGCCCCGCCAGTAGATTTTTAATGTTCAGAAATTTTGAAACTTCAGACAATTTTGAAAATGATTTTGTCTGTTTTTGATGGCTTACACACTCTTGCTTTAGTACTTCATTGTAGAACATGCTTGATTCCCAAACCAAACTCAACATAACATGTCACTTAATTTATTTGTTTAAAATTAAGATTTTTTTCCACACAGTTAAGAAAATTAGATTCTGCCATTTGTTAGATTTTAAAAAGTAGAGTTTTGCCTTTATATAATATAAAAATTATCTCAGTACCTTAAAGTGAACTGACAGTATATCAATCAGGTGTTGATCTAAAATAAAGTATTTTAAAATTAAAATTACTTCTTTATTATATATGATCCAAAAATGATGATTTCTTTAATTACTAAGAAATGGGACAAATATATGAATAATTAATAGAATGCATTAAATGAAAATTTTAACTTTATAACCTATAGTTATATTTTTAACAAGCTATAAATATATTGTTGTTTTTTGTTTAGTCACTAAGTTGTGTCCAGCTCTTTGCAATCCCATGAACTGCAGCACTCCAGTCTTCCCTGTCCTTCACTATCTCCCAGAATTTGCTCAGTCACGTCCATTGAGTTGGTGATGCCATCCAATCATCTCATCTTCTGCCACTTTCTTCTCTCTTGCCCTCAATCTTTCCCAGAATCAGGGTCTTTTCCAATGAGTCAGCTCTTCGCATCAGGTGGCCAAAGTATTGGAGTTTTAGCTTCAACATCAGTCCTTTCAATGAATATTCAGGGTTGATTTCCTTTAGGATTGACTGGTTTGATTTGCTCTCAGTCCAAGGGACTCTCAGGAGTCTTCTCCAGCATCACAAGGCAAAAGCATCAATTCTTCAGTGTTCCACCTTTTTAATGGTCCAACTCTCACATCATAAAAATATATATGAGACTAGATATAGCTGTAGATAGAAAGGTATAGATTCAAAGGAAGTACTTTTGAATGAAAATCCCTTGTGAATACATAGTTTATGTTTCATGGGGAAAAATGAAAGAGAAGGAGAGAGGTGTGAAATACTGGCAGGAAAAATCCTTTGTTATATCATAAAATCATTAGTTCACACATCTCTTTTCAGAAAATTTACCTCTTTTCTGGGTGGTTCCACCCACTTCCCCAAGAGTGTGAGGTATAAGCCTCTGTTCCAAATACCTTGCTCTTTTTTTCCAGGATGAATTACTGTTTGAGAACTTAAGAGTTTGGTGGTAAGTGATAACTTCTCCAGACCTTTCAAGAGTCAAGAGAGGAGACCTGAATATTGGTTGGTTTTCCCTGTCTCACACTAGCTTCTTCTTTCTTCCATCACTTTCCAGAGTCTGAGTCACATGGGCAAGCAAGCCAAATATTTCTGGCGTCAGACAAGCCACCAGTATGCATGCATCACCAGAAAACTAACAGCTGTCTTTGACATACAGGCAAGGGTGTCCAGCGCTGGCATGGAACTCGGGCTGGCTTCCTGACATGAACCTCTTGACACACTTCTTGACTCTCAAATTGATTTTTCTTTTCCCCAGTCTCTGGGTTCCACAGTTTGGAAGTTAGCTTCCTGCTTACATTTGCCCAGAATGAATAGCTGTTCGCAAGGCAGTCATTATGCAAGTATCAAGTTCATTCCCTAATCCACAGTCCTGCGTCAGTCCCCAGACGTCTGGTCCACGAGAGGAAACAGATGCTATCTCAATCTAGTTTCTGTGAGATCAGAAGCAATCATTTCAGTTCCTCTCTGGTTTCCTGAGCCAACCTTCTCCATGCTTCTACTACAAAGCCTACCTCAACTTTTGCATGGCTAGCTCTAAGATCTCTTTATGGGTGCAGTGAACCCTGAATTGTTGTTCTTACAAGCAATGGAAAAAGAAGAATTGTTCCTAAAAGCAATTCAAGCTCTTAAGGTTTTAGAAACATGCCTCTTTGAAAACTGAGCAGTGCTTTCTATAACTTTGCAAGGAAGTTTCATCTTTTTAAATCCACAGGCTTGCTCATTGTATCATGGTGCCCTGCTGCTGAAAAATCATGACTGAATCAGTTTTATGAGGTTCTGAGTTCCCTTTGCCTTGCTAGCTGGCTCTTGGAGACTTTACCTAGCTCTTGAAAGATGTATTATAGCCAAGGAGAGAAATAAAGAAGGACTCAATAGTGGGAACATCATAGGAGCACTGAAAATCACTTATATATACTAAAAGGATACATGTAGTTCCAAAGTGACTGCATAAGCCAGATATTACTCTTGAAATTGATTATATGGCTAAACACATATGACAATAACTTGAGTGTAGAATACGTACATGCTTATTTTTTTTTTTAATTATAATCTTCTTTGCAAAACTATAGGGTCTGTGAGAGAAGAGATTTTTTCTTTCTTTACTACTGTATTATTGTGTCCTATATGTGATAGGTTCTCAGTAAGCAAAACTGGACAGTGAGGCAAAAAAATGTGGCCTAGTCAAAATTTAAAAAATTTTTTCATCATGCAAAGAAATAAATATAAATACTAGTACAACTAGAAACATTGATTTATTTTCCAGGACACTATCAAAGGTACTCCTTGGAAGAAAAGTTATGACCAACCTAGATAGCATATTCAAAAGCAGAGACATTACTTTGCTAACTAACGTCTGTCTAGTCAAGGCTATGGTTTTTCCTGTGGTCATATATGGATGTGAGAGTTGGACTGTGAAGAAGGCAGAGCGCCGAAGAATTGATGCTTTTGAACTATGGTGTTGGAGAAGACTCTTGAGAGTCCCTTGGACTGCAAGGAGATCCAACCAGTCCATTCTGAAGGAGATCAACCCTGGGATTTCTTTGGAAGGAATGATGCTAAAGCTGAAACTCCAGTACTTTGGCCACCTCATGCGAAGAGTTGACTCATTGGAAAAGACTCTGATGCTGGGAGGGATTGGGGGCAGGAGGAGAAGGGGACGACCGAGGATGAGATGGCTGGCTGGCATCACAGACTCGATGGACGTGAGTCTGAGTGACCTCCAGGAGTTGGTGATGGACAGGAAGGCCTGGCGTGCTGTGATTCATGGGGTCGCAAAGAGTTGGACACGACTGAGCGACTGAACTGAACTGAATTGATCAAAGGTGTATCATAAAACATTAAGCTAAATGCCCAAAGATAATTAATAGAAAACAAAGGAGCACAAGGAAAAAATGCAAAACATAAACTGTGAGATGAGAAACCAAGTTTTTCAGCCAGGAAAATAAATGTAAATGAGTAAAGTTGTCCTATTAAAAGATAAAGACTTTCATATTAATTTTAAAGGTCTGTTATTTATTTCTATTTAATGTCTGATAAATAAATTTTATTTGTATAAAACAAGTCATTCAAAGATAGCTACTATTATAACATCAGAAGCCATGAACATAGTCAAAGAGTGTTGGGGGTGGTGAAATTTAAAATTGTCTATGGAGACTTCCCCAGTGGTCCAGTGGTTAAGAATCCGCCTGCCAGGGGCCACAGGTTCCATCCCTTGTTCTGGAAGGGTCCACATGCTGTGGAGCAACTAAACCCATGTGTCGCCACTACTGAGCCTGCGTGCCCAGAGCCCACGCTCTGAAACAAGAGAGGCCACCACAATGAGGAGCCCATATCCTAAAACAAAGAGCAGCTCCCACTTTCCACAACTAGAGAGAAGCCCATGCACAGCAACAAAGACCCAGTACAGCCATAAATTAATTAATTAACTTTGAAAAATCTCTATGAATAACACAATCATTTGTTACATCCAAAAAAGATTGAAAGCTTGAGGATAGAAAGATATCATAGTCATATACTTTTGGAAATACTACCTTCACCTGTAAGTATCTTTGGAGTAATAGCTATTTTATATGCACCAGAGATTCATGATAAATATTAAATTACCCAAAGGCACAAATGAAACATTAACATAAGTATGAAAGTAATTTTATGTAAGGTTAAAAATCTAGTTTAAGATGCTTCAAATATAGAGAGCTATAGACTAATGCATTATATCCTCTGAGCTGAGGTGGAAATATAATTAGGGTTAGAGCCATGAAAGAACATATGACCTATGTTAGTTTTTTTTTTAATGCAGTGGGAGCTTTGTAAATGTTTTAAGTATAGGGAGAAGTGTAATTAAGTTTGCCATATAAAATGATCACTCTATTAGTCACACCAAGAATGAAGGCACTCTGAAAGAATCATAGAAGCCAGTGAAGAAGGTAAGACAAGCTTTCAGGAGAGAAAAAATGGTGGCCTGCAGAAGGTGATGCAATGGAGAGAGAGAGGTGAATACATTTGAGAAGTATTTGGAAGGTAGAATGGATAAGACTTGGGGATTGATTGTGTGGGTATACATGGCAGGGTGTATTTCCAAAGATGGATTCAATAATATTTCCCATCTGGATCAAGAGATAGAGCCTGTCTCCACATCCTTAACTCTGGGTGAGTCCTGAGACTACTCTCTCTAACAAATAGAACATGGGAGAAGTAACACTGTGTCATTTCCAGGTGTAGTGTTCAAGCAGCCTGGTATCTTCCACTTCCTGTCTCTTAGAACCCCCAGGTAAGAAGTGTGACTACCCAAAGAAGAAGCCTTGAGAAGCCCAAGGCCTTGGAGAGGTCCTGGAAGATGAGATGGCATGTGAAGAGGAAGAGACGGAGGAGTACTGAGGGGTCCCACACTGTGAGTGAGGAAGGCATCTTCAAAGTTGGTCCCCCACCCCAGATGTCCCAGCTGAAGCACATAGCTCAGAGATGAGCCATCTAGCCAAGCCCTTCACGCATTCCGGATCCCCAATATCATGAGTCAAATAAATTGCTGCTTTTAGCCCCTGTATATTGAGAGTCATTTTTTATGTACCAACAGAAAACAAGAACAGTGAATGAGAGGGAAAAGAATAATAGGAATGCTATTTGTAGGATTTGTGGTGATGCCTTTCTTGGAGATGGAAGATGGTCAGAAAGATGATGAAGTCAGCTGAGTTCAATTCATCAGTGAGAAACCCTTGTAGAGTTCTCGTAGGTGAATATATTGTTGGTACAGTGAGCGGAGTGAGGCTAGAACAACATAGAATCTCTAAGAAATCAACACTTCAGAGAGAGGAAAATGAAAAACCTTGTTAAGAAGGTCATGAAGTAGAAGCCATTCGAGTGGAGAGTCAGAAATCAAGGGCAGAAAAGGGTCTCAAGAAAGAAAGAAAGGCTGAAGAGAGCCTGTCTTACATGAACCCAAATTGCCCAATGGATTAGCAAGAGGAACTTAGGGAAGTGATAGGAGAGAAGAGTAGACTGCAGTTTCTTCGGGAGTGGGAGAGAGGTGAGGATACAAACACAGGGAATGCAGATGCTATTTAAGACCTGTTTGACGATACAAGGGAAGAAAAACGGGGCTACATCTCTGTCAATGACAGAGGTTGCTTTAACAACGCTCTTTTTTTTCTCTCTTTTAAGATGAGGGAGACAAACTTTTTTCCCTTTAAAAAAGTGATACTTGGGACAGTTTTGTCTGCTATTGTTCAACTGTCCTCTGGCTTCTTGAATTGCTGCGAGAGGTCCTAGAGTCTCTGGCCCTAAGCCTTCCTTGGGTGGGAATCATTTTGCTTCTTCCTGGCTTCCCACTGCAGCCTCCCCATCTTTCTCCTATCTCCTTTCTTTTCTATCTGCTTTCCATTAATATATATATATATATTTTATTTTTATATATTATATATATATTGCATATATATATATATATACAGTACCGTTCAACTTCAGTTTCTTCAGCGTTACTGGTTGGGGCATAGACTTGGATAACTGTGATATTGAATGGTTTGCCTTGGAGACGAACAGAGATCATTCTGTCGTTTTTGAGATTGCATCCAAGTACTGCATTTCGGACTCTTTTGTTGACCATGATGGCTACTCCATTTCTTCTGAGGGATTCCTGCCCGCAGTAGTAGATGTAATGGTTATCTGAGGTAAATTCACCCATTCCAGTCCATTTTAGTTTGCTGATTCCTAGAATGTCAACGTTCACCCTTGCCATCTCTTGTTTGACCACTTCCAATTTGCCTTGATTCAGGACCTGACATTCCAGGTTCCTATGCAATATTGCTCTTTACAGCATCGGATCTTGCTTCTATCACCAGTCCCATCCACAACTGGATATTGTTTTTGCTTTGGATCCATCCCTTCATTCTTTCTGGAGTTATTTCTCCACTGATCTCCAGTAGCATATTGGGCACCTAATGACCTGGGGAGTTCCTCTTTTGGTATCCTATCATTTTGCCTTTTCATACTGTTCATGGAGTTCTCAAAGCAAGAATACTGAAGTGGCTTGCCATTCCCTTCTCCAGTGGACCACATTCTGTCAGATCTCTCCACCATGACCCACCCGTCTTGGGTTGCCCCGCAGGCATGGTTTAGTTTCATTGAGTTAGACAAGGCTGTGGTCCTAGTGTGATTAGATTGACTAGTTTTCTGTGAGTATGGTTTCAGTGTATCTGCACTCTGATGCCCTCTTGCAACACCTACCATCTTACTTTGGTTTCTCTTACCTTGGGCGTGGGGTATCTCTTCACGGCTGCTCCAGCAAAGCACAGCCGCTGCTCCTTACCTTGGAAGAGAGATATCTCCTTACTGCCGCCATTCCTTACCTTCAATGTGGGATAGCGCCTCTAGGCCCTCCTGTGCCTGCTCAGCCACCACTCCTCGGGTTGCTCCTCCTGGCCGCAGGCCCTGGCCTCAGGCGTGGGTGGCTCCTCCCAGCTGCCGCCCCTGGCCTCAGGCTCGGGGTGGCTCCTCAGGGTCACCGCCCCTGGCCTCGGATGCTGGGTAGTTCCTCGTGGCTGCCGCCCCTGACCTCGGATGCGGGGTGTCTCCTCCTGGCTGCCACTGACCTTGGACGCGGGGTGGCTCCTCCCGGCCGTTCCTGCACCATCGCAGCCTGGCACTCTGGGCCACTGTCGGTTTTATGAAGACCTACAAGACCTTTTAGAACTAACACCCAAAAAAGATGTCGTTTTCATTATAGGGGACTAGAATGCAAAAGTAGGAAGTCAAGAAACACCTGGAGTAACAGGCAAATTTGGCCTTGGAATGTGGAATGAAGCAAGGCAAAGACTAATAGAGTTTTGCCAAGAAAATACACTGGTCATAGCAAACACCCTCTTCCAACAACACAAGAGAAGACTCTACACATGGACATCACCAGATGGTCAGCACCGAAATCAGATTGATTATATTTTTTGCAGCCAAAGATGGAGAAACTCTATACCGTCAACAAAAACAAGACCAGGAGCTGACTGTGGCTCAGATCATGAACCCCTTACTACCAAATTCAGACTCAAATTGAAGAAAATAGGGAAAACTGCTAGACCATTCAGGTATGACCTAAATCAAATCCCTTATGATTATACAGTGAAAATGAGAAATAGATTTAAGGGACTAGATCTGATAGATAGAGTGCCTGATGAACTATGGAATGAGGTTCATGACATTGTACAAGAGACAGGGATCAAGACCATCCCCATGGAAAAGAAATGCAAAAAAACAAAATGGCTGTCTGAGGAGGCCTTACAAATAGCTGTGAAAAGAAGAGAGGTGAAAAGCAAAGGAGAAAAGGAAAGATATAAGTATCTGAATGCAGAGTTCCAAAGAATAGCAAGAAGAGATAAGAAAGCCTTCTTCAGCGATCAATGCAAAGAAATAGAGGAAAAGAACAAAATGGGAAAGACTAGACTCTCTTCAAGAAAATTAGAGATACCAAGGGAACATTTCATGCAAAGATGGGCTCGATAAAGGACAGAAATGGTCTGGACTTAACAGAAGCAGAAGATATTAAGAAGAGGTAGCAAGAATACACAGAAGAACTGTACAAAAAAGATCTTCACAACCCAGATAATCATGATGATGTGATCACTAATCTAGAGCCAGACATCCTGGAATGTGAAGACAAGTGGGCCTTAGAAAGCATCACTATGAACAAAGCTAGTGGAGGTGATGGAATTCCAGTGGAGCTCTTTCAAATCCTGAAAGATGATGCTGTGAAAGTGTTGCACTCAATATGCCAGCAAATTTGGAAAACTCAGCACTGGCCACTGGACTGGAAAAGGTCAGTTTTCATTCCAATCCCAAAGAAAGGCAATGCCAAAGAATGCTCAAACTACTGCACAATTGCACTCATCTCACATGCTAGTAAAGTAATGCTCAAAATTCTCCAAGCCAGGCTTCAGCAATACATGAACCGTGAACTTCCAGATGTTCAAGCTGGTTTTAGAAAAGGCAGAGGAACCAGAGATCAAATTGCCAACATCCGCTGGATCATGGAAAAGGCAAGAGAGTTCCAGAAAAACATCTATTTCTGCTTTCTTGACTATGCCAAAGCCTTTGACTATGTGGATCACAATCAACTGTGGAAAATTCTGAAAGAGATGGGAATACCAGACCACCTGACCTGCCTCTTGAGAAATCTGTATGCAGGCCAGGAAGCAACAGTTAGAACTGGACATGGAACAACAGACTGGTTCCAAATAGGAAAAGGAGTACATCAAGGCTGTCTATTGTCACCCTGCTTATTTAACTTATATACAGAGTACATCATGAGAAACACTGGACTGGAAGAAACACAAGGTGGAATCAAGATTGCCGGGAGAAATATCAAGAACCTCAGATATGCAGATGACACCACCCTTATGGCAGAAAGTGAAGAGGAGCTAAAAAGCCTCTTGATGAAAGTGAAAGAGGAGAGTGAAAAAGTTTGCTTAAAGCTCAACATTCAGAAAATGAAGATCATGGCATCCGGTCCCATCACTTCATGGGAAATAGATGGGGAAACAGTGGAAACAGTGTCAGACTTTATTTTTGGAGGCTCCAAAATCACTGAAGATGGTGACTGCAGCCATGAAATTAAAAGACACTTACTCCTTGGAAGAAAAGTTATGACCAACCTAGATAGTATATTCAAAAGCAGAGACATTACTTTGCCAACAAAGTTCCGTCTAGTCAAGGCTATGGTTTTTCCTGTGGTCATGTATGGATGTGAGAGTTGGACTGTGAAGAAGGCTGAGCACCGAAGAATTGATGCTTTTGAACTGTGGTGTTGGAGAAGACTCTTGAGAGTCCCTTGGACTGCAAGGAGATCCAACCAGTCCATTCTGAAGGAGATCAGCCCTGGAATTTCTTTGGAAGGAATGATGCTAAAGATGAAGCTCCAGTACTTTGGCCACCTGATGTGAAGAGTTGACTCATTGGAAAAGACTCTGATGCTGGGAGGGATTGGGGGCAGGAGGAGAAGGGGACGACTGAGGATGAGATGGCTGGATGGCATCACAGACTCAATGGACATGAGTCTGAGTGAACTCTGGGAGATGGTAATAGACAGGGAGACCTGGCGTGCTGCGATTCATGGGGTCACTAAGAGTCGGACACGACTGAGCGACTGAACTGAACTGAGCTGAACTGAATACAGTACTGTATAGCACAGGGAACTATACTCAATATTTTGAAATATTCAAAGAATCTGGAAAAAGGACATATATGTATGCATAACTGACTCCATTTGCTGTACACCTGAAATTAACACAACACTCTACATGAACTATACTTCAACTTTTTAAAAAATTGGAGGGAAAAAAACAGCTGCCAAAGTGTGAAGTGTAACCTGAAAAAGACTGGAAACTAAATCACTGTGCTGTGCATCTGAAACTAACACAACATTGTAAATCAAGGATTCTTCCAAAAGCTTTTTAAATAGATTGGTGAATGCATTACTTAATAAAAGTTATAAAATTTTAAAAAACATTAATTCCTGAGTCTACCATTATTTCTTCTACAATTCTCTTTGTTGGTTTATACCTTTGGAAGAACATTCTTTTTACTGTGGGTTTTTAATGAAGAGAGATAAAAATGTGTTCCGTTTGTCTCGTCTCTTTGGAATTCCTTGCCCGTGGAATATTTTTTTTTTCCCGTGGAATATTAATAACATTAATAACACCTCTTCTTTGGCCAGCTGGGCTTTGCTAGTGTTTCAGACGATAAAGAATCCACCTGCAATGTGGGAGATCCGAGTTTGACCCCTGGGTTGGGAAGATCCTCTGGAGAAGGGAATAGCTACCCACTCCAGTATTTTGGCCTGGAGAATTCCATGGACAGAGAAGTCTGATAGGCTATATAGTCCATGGGTCACAAAGAGTCGGACACAATTGAGCGACTTTCACTTTTGGCCAGAAAGGAAATAATCCTACATTTCCCAAAGCTTATAG
The DNA here is from genome assembly GCF_014754425.2 of Oryx dammah. Taxonomy (NCBI): domain Eukaryota; kingdom Metazoa; phylum Chordata; class Mammalia; order Artiodactyla; family Bovidae; genus Oryx; species Oryx dammah. The sequence continues at coordinate 99,533,972 of NW_024070185.1, read as the reverse complement.
GTCAGATTATAAAGCTTATAGGTCTTATAGGTCAGATTGCCCAACAGCAATGGACAAGGAGAGATGAAAGTAGAGATAAGAGATATGGTGGGTTTTGTCCTCAGGCTCAGCGGGACTCAGCTCTGACCTGGAAACTAGGCGCAGTGGTGAAACCGGGGCTTCTTTTCCTCACGGTCACTTGGTACTGGCAGCTGCCAAGTGGCAACTGTCAGTGTAGGGACAGTTGGTGGCAATGAGGAAGAGGGCTTGAGCCAGACGTTCCTCCCTCCTGATCTTGTGTCATCCCCTCCCTGAACTAGGGAGCCTAGCCAAACTCAGGCTGGGATGGCACCGTTCTTGTTGAGCATGAGGTCCTCCAGGCTTCCTAAAAAGCCTCAGGAAGACTGAGGGCTAACCTGGAAGGAGGTGGGGACCAGGACCACAGTAGGAAGAAGACAGATGAGAAGAGGGTAGGAGATGGGTGATGGCAGTTAGAGTTTGCGTCTCTCGTGCTTGAGGACTGAGGGGCCTGATTAGAAATGACATCTTTCAGGGCTTCCTGGGTCCCAGTGGCTCAGTGGTAAAGAATCCGCCTGCCAATGCAGGAGACATGGGTTTGATCCCTGATCTAAGAAGATCCCACAAAAAATAAGCCAAAAAGAAAGAATGAAATAACATCTTTCAAATCTCCTAAAAGTTGGCAGAAATTATTTTGGGGTTAGAATGGCCTGAAGTTTCTGAAGGTTACTAGCCTCCACTCCAGAAGGTGGAAGGGCTGCAAAAGGTTATTTTGAGTAGGGCCTTTTTCAGAGGCTGTGTGGGTGAGTGTTTCTGCTGTGCCTTCCACTGAGGCACATAGACGTAGGGAAGGAATTTGTCACTGCTGGATATATATATACTCTCTCGTTATATATATGTAATGGAAAAATCAGATTCTTTTCCATTATAGGTTATTAGAAGATAATCAAAAGAACCAATCCTGAATATTCTTTGGAAGGACTGATGCTGAAGCTGAAGCTTCAATACTTTGGCCACCTGATGCGAAGAGCTAACTCAATGGAAAAAGAACCTGATACTGCGAAAGACTGAAGGCAGGAAGAGGAGGGGGCAACAGAGGATGAGATGGTTAGATGGCATCATCGACTCGATGGACAAGGGTTTGAGCAAACTCGGGGAGATGGTGAAGGACAGGGGAGCCTGGCATGTTCCAGTCCATGGGGTCGCAAAGTACTGGACAAAAGCAACTGAACAACGACGAAGCAACTGAATAGAGTTCCCTGTGTTAGATAGTAAGTCTTTGTTGCTTAAATATTTTTATATAGTAGTATGTATATGTTAGGGGCTTCCTTGGTGGCTCAGAGGTTAAAGCATCTGCCTGCAATGTGGGAGACCTGGGTTTGATCCCTGGGTCTGGAAGATCCTCTGGAGAAGGAAATGGCAACCCACTCCAGTATTCCTGCCTGGAGAATCCCATGGACGGAGGAGCCTGGTGGGCTACAGTCCATGGGGTCTCAAAGAGTCGATCCCAAACTCCTAATGTCTCTCTCCCCCTACTCCACTATCCCCTTTGGTAAGCATAAGTTTGTGTTCTATGTCTTGGCAGTCTTAAAGACTCAGCCCCACATAATCTTGATGGGAATTATAAATTAAATCCCTCATAGTACAACAGAGATACAAGTTAAAGATTGGGCTTCCTTTAAAAAATTCTTTTAGTTTGTGGATTCTGCTTCTTTGAATATGACTTCTTATCTCTTTGGGTTTCCAATTCATAACTGTTGGCTGGGTTTTCCCAGAACTCCTGTCATGGGAATATTAGGCAGAATGAAGCTTTGCAGTGTTCCAGGCAACACAGGGAGAAAAAGTGAAAAAGTGAGGACAACGCCCACGAGGTAGTCATGGGCTCCATCCTCAAATGACAGGGATCATGTGCTTCCCCACATGTGGCTCAGTGGGAACAACTCATAAGACCCTTCGTGTTCATGCCGCTTAGGGCTGAGCCTGCGGGACAGGTCTTGGGAGAGGAATACGCAGAGCCTAAAACTGCCCCTCCTGTAAATACAAGGACCCTCGGCTGGAGATTGGAGAGCTCTTCAGACTTCTGAGCTCTGTGGTGGTCCCTTGGTGTTTCTGGGTACTAGCCTATGTCTGGGCTGCAGCTGAACTATTATTCTTGCTTCTCTCTTTAGAGAGAGCCTAAAAAAGGAATTTCTGCAGGAGGGGGAAGGAAATGTCTGTGTTTGAGGGGTTTAGTGGAGTGGGTGCGTGCTGTCTTTTATTATAGGAGACTGTATGGTACAGAGGTTTTTTGTTTGTTTTTTGGACTCATGGAAGTGGGATCTTAGTTCCCGACCAGGGATGAAACCTGTGCTCCTGCATTGGAACAGCAGTCTTAACCACTGAACCATCAGGGAATTCCAGGCATAGAGGTTAAATCACCAACCTTGGAACCAGACTTCCTGGACTCAGATCCTGGCTCTGTTCCTAACTATCTTTGTGACCTTGAGCAACTTACTTAATCTCTCTGTGTACCTATTTCCTTATCTATAAAATAGTGATAATAATCACATTTCTCTCAATGGGTTGATGTAAATATTAAATTACTAGCATATGTAAAATATATAAAATACAAATACCAAAAAATCCAAAAGGTTGCTATAAATGTTATTATACTATCTGTGCCCTCAGCTGCAGTGGCATCATTACCACTAGAGGGCTCTGTTAGCCTTAGGGGCATGACAGTTCATTCAGTTCAGTTCAGTTCAATGGCTCAGTCATGTCTGACTCTTTGGGACCCCATGAATCGCAGCACGCCAGGCCTTCCTGTCCATCGTCAACTCCCGGAGTTCACTCAGACTCATGTCCATCGAGTCGGTGATGCCATACAGCCATCTCATCCTCTGTCGTCCCCTTCTCTTCCTGTCCCCAGTCCCTCCCAGCATCAGGGTCTTTTCCAATGAGTCAACTCTTCACATCAGGTGGCCAAAGTATTGGAGTTTCAGCTTCAGCATCAGTTCTTCTAATGAACACCCAGGACTGATCTCCTTTAGGGTGGACTGGTTGGATCTCTTTGCAGTCCAAGGGACTCTCAAGAGTCTTCTCCAACACTACAGATCAAAAGCATCAATTCTTCCGCGCTCAACTTTCTTCACAGTCCAACTCTCACATCCATACATGACCACTGGAAAAACCATAGTCTTGACTAGACGGACCTTTGTTGGCAAAGTAATGTCTCTGCTTTTCAATATACTATCTAGGTTGGTCATAACTTTCCTTCCAAGGAGTAAGCGTTTTTTAATTTCATGGCTGCAATCACCATCTGCAGTGATTTTGGAGCCCCCAAAAATAAAGTCTGACACTGTTTCCCCTGTTTCCCCATCTATTTCCCATGAAGTGATGGGACCAGAGGCCATGATCTTCGTTTTCTGAATGTTGAGCTTTAAGCCAACTTTTTCACTCTCCTCTTTCACTTTCATCAAGAGGCTTTTTAGTCCCTCTTCACTTTCTGCCATAAGGGTGGTGTCATCTGCATATCTGAGGTTATTGATATTTCTCCCGGGCAATCTTGATTCCAGCTTGTGCTTCTTCCAGCCCACATGACAGTTAACCCCTAATAGTGGGCACAGGATCCCTGGACTAGGGGGAGCCCAGCACTGAAGCAGCCACTGCTCGACTCTTCATTTGAGTACGAATTTGTTGTTGTTGGAAAAGCAACCATCCAAAGCCTAGAAAAAGGGCAGGCCACAGAACGATCCCGAAATTCAGAGTTGTCATGGCAAGCATGAGCTGGAGCCTAGGGAAAATAGGAAGAGGCCAACAAGGATAACTGTTAAACCCTGGCTTTAGAGAGAGTAGTATACCTTTATCTCAGTCCAAGATCTGGAGCCAGGCGAGAAGGGGAGTCAGCAGGAAGGCCCTATGGGTTCAGTGTGAGGAAAGAGAGTACTAATGCTTGAAACCTGCACGAAGGCAGGTGGAGACCAAAGAAGAGCCTTAACATCCAAAGGGTCAGGGTGGTGTACTGAAATGAGATACGAAGCTGGGGCCTGAAGGTAGGAACACAGCAATCAGGTTCAGGGGGAACGTTCGGGAAGGAGCAATTATAAGAGGCTTGCAGCCAGAGCTCTGGGTAGATGGCGAGTTCCTAGGATCCCTGGGGCTCCTTCCTCGGCTTCCTCCTCCTCCCTGTGTATGTGACCCATGCTGAGTACCTGCCATTTAGGGGGCTTGCCTCAGCTGTCTCTCTCTAGGGGACAGCCATTCTGCAGCTTGAATAGGCCGCAGACCACTGTTACTTCTCTCCTTCCCACTCATTTGCTGCACCCTTTGCAGAAATCTATCTGGTTCACACCCACTTGCTCTAGATGCTTAGCAGTTTCCACAGCCCATGGCTTCCAACCCAGTGAGATTTCATTAACGTCTGTTTCCTGGACTGCCTTGTCCCTGCCCTGGCATTCTTGCCCCCTGCCATGCCCGGGTATCTGCAGCCTTCTCCGTGGGTATGTGTGAGTGTGACGTAGGGAGATGCTGAGATGGAAGACAGCACCCCAACTGGGACTGAGATGGAACCCCTCATTCACAAAGCGGTGGGTCCCTGAGCACACTGATTTTATTTATAGAAACAAAGAAAGGTGACATTTCTCACATCTGAGTGTTAAGCTCTGCCATTGGCTACACTGATTTCCAAAAACTGCCTGTGATCAGAAGGGGGCACTTTGTGGTCTGATTTGCAAGGTCCTTCTAGAAGGTTCCTGCTGCCCTCCCGAATAGCTGCCCCACCACCTCATCTGTTTGGCATTTTTGTCATGAACATTATTCCTATATTGGGGCTGTTTCCTTAGTATGTGGAAACCTTTACCACTTGTTACTTGATGTGCAAAAAGCTGGACCAAGAGCAGTGCTAACTGGAGAACTCTGCTCTTTGTGGTTTCTTCTCTGTTTAGTGAAACAGCCACACCAGGGGCCAGTTTTCCCCTATTCTCAACTGTTGCTCAAGGCACAGGGTGCAGGGGTATGCAGCTCCTTCCTGGGCCCCTGCCTCCCCTGGGGCCCCAGAGTCTGCTGTTACCACTCAAGCTGCTCCTGACCACTGATGGTCCACAGCAGCAGTGATGATGCAGGCCTGGCGGGTCCAGGGTCCCCCAGGCCGCCTGGGAGTCCTGACCTCTCTCTTCCATCTAAGAGTTTCCTCTTTTTTTTTTTTTCTTGGATACTCTATCCCCTTTTTCAAGTAGTGGAATCATGAGCTGCCTGTTGGAAACTTCTTCCAACAGTTTGCTCTCCGTCTACCTGCTCAGGTCAGAAGTCTCTGCATCACTTCTGATTCTGCCGTTCTCCTTATACTCCACCTCCAGTCCCTCAGTTAGGCCTGTCAGTTCTGTCTTCATAAGGCATCCCAAAGCACAATTAGCATGCCTTATTTTGTAACCAGAAAAATATAAACGTGCTTTTGTGTGTGTTTATGCATATGCACGCCTGTAGGCATACACACAAATGGTAGTTTGCATGTTGGCAGCTTTTGGTTTTTTTGGCTGCACCAAGTGCCATGACCAACTGGCGTGCAGGCTCTTAGTTCCCTGACCAGGGATCAAACTCGTGCCCCCTGTAGTGGAAGCACAGAGCCCTAACCACTGGACTGCCAAGGAAGTCCCAGCAGTTTTTCTATTTGAAAAAAAGCTAGAGAATGTAAAAAGTGGAGGCTAAGGGTTAGATGGGCTGAAAACAAGAGTTTAGGCCTCAGAATATGAAAAGAAGATGAAAAATAACTGAGTTTTAAAATACACTGTCTTTTATAACACAAATAAACTTATATACAAAACAGAAACAGACTCACAGATGTAGAGAACAAACTTGTGGTTACCGAAAGTGAAAAGTGAAGGAGAGGAGGGATAAATTAGGAGTATGGGATTAACAGATACACACTGCTATATACAAAATAAACAACAGCGGTTTACTGTATAGCACAGGGAACTATACTCCACATTTTATAATAACCCTTAAGGGAAAAGAATCTTTAAAAATAGACATATATGTATGCATAACTGAATCACTTTGCTGTACACCTGAAACTAAGACAACAAGGTCAATCAACTGTACTTCAATAACAAGAATTAAAATTAAAAAAACACTGTATTTTCCACTCCTACTCTGCCACAAGAAAAAAAGCTTTTGCGAATTGGTATGCGTAGTCTGAGTGGACGCGTACATCCCAGTTTTGTTTGTTTTATTTTTTTGTTTGCCACACAATGAAGCTTGTGGGATCTTAGTTCCCCAACCAAGAAATGAAGCCAGGTCTCCGGCAGTCGCAGCTCAGAGTCCTGACCACTGGACTGCCAGGGAATTCCCCATCCCGGTACTACATAAAACGATTTGGCACGGTTATATCAGTCTTCCTTCAGGCCCGTACGTGGCAGGGCAGAGCTCTGCCAGATGGTGTTCATCTCAGGTAAACTGGTGGCTCAGGAAGTGTGCCAAACAGAGGCCAAGCTGGGGCTGGCGGATAACGAGGGCTTGTTCCTGAGTCTGTAACTCAGCGGGGTCTCTCCAAAGGCTGGGGTGACTCTGAGGGCACGAGCAAGTGTCCTGGTATTGTGTCAGATGCCAGATTCTGGTTGGGATGGACACATCGTCCACCCGCTGGGAACTGGGGAGACCAGATGTCTGCCTTCGGGTTCCACATCGAGGTTGGTTTCCCATCCCTGCAAAGAACTCAGTGAGATCCCCCCTCCCTCTTCAACCCCCTCAGTGTTCTGAAGGGACACAGAAATGGCAATAAGAATGTAGGGCTTTGAAATCTCATTTCCTGGTTGAAATTTCCAGTTCTGCCATGTATTGACTGGTGACTTTGGGCCAGTTATCTAACTTTTCCGAGCCTGTTGGGACTTCTCTTGCAGTCCCGTGGTTAAGACTCCTCGCTGCCGATGCAGGGGGTACAGGTTCGGTCCCTGGTAAGGGAGCCGAGGTCCCACATGCAGTGCGGCATGGCTGAAAGATAACAAATTAAAATGAAGCCTGTTTTTTTCTCTTGAAAGATAAAGAAATAATATTATGTGCCTTGCATCAGAGGAGATAATGAAGATTACACAAATGATCAAATGCCTGGTCAAACAAAATGATGCTCAATACCTTGTAGCTGTGATGATCACCTCAGCAAGAATGCGGGTATGGTGAAACACGGGTTGCTTCAGATCTGGAGTAACAAAGGAGAGGAAAGAGTTCTGGGGTGGTGCAATTGTACCTGTGACAGCAAAGGGCCTTCCCCGGTGCACCTCAGTTACGGTGTCATCATGCTGCTGGGGAACTGTGTCCCACGGTGAGGTGGGGATACAGAAGGAGCGGCACCCTGAGGCTTCAAGCTGCTCAGACTCCACCTCCACCCCAGATTTCAGGGCACGCCAGGTTCTCTGGCTTCCCTGGTGGCCCAGGCAGTAAAGAATCTATCTACAAGGCAGAAGACCTGGGTTCAATCCCAGGTCTGGCCTGAGAAGATCCCCTGGAGAAGGCAATGGGTACCCACTCCAGTATTCTGGCCTGGAGAATCCCAGGGTCAGAGGAGCCTGATGGGATCACAGAGTCTGACATGACTGAGCAGCTAGCCCCAATACTAGCAGTGGGGAAGTACACATTCCCAGAAAAGTCATAGTGAAAAGTCAGCCTCAGGAAGTTGACCCTGGTTGTCTAAAATTAACGTCTGCCCCCAAAGAGAGCCCCATGGCCAGAAGAAAGAGGAGAAGTAAGAGTCTGGTGCCCAGTGCTCGGGGCCTGGCTCTTTCATCTTGGCTCCCACTGCCCAAAGGGGTTCATGGCTCGTCTTTGGGGGACAAATGGGCTGGAGAGGAAAAAGATGAAGGGCTCACCAGGCTAGGACTACTCAGAGGACAGGGAAGCGACTTCGTCAGTCTGGGACTTGGTCAACCTGAGTTCCTTTAGCTGCCCACCTGTCAGAGAAAACAGGCAGGAAGAGAAACCGATCAGGGGCCAGGGAGGAAGTTCAGGGACTGAGGTTGGTGACGCTGCGGGGTCTACACCATCAGGGCTAATAGCCAGCTGTGGTTATGAGGCGTCCAGCTTTTGCTAGCCTTGGCACAAGCCACATCTCCCACAAACAGGGAGAGGGCCTGGCCTAGGGTCAGCTTGGAGTCAGGGTTAGTGTCTGCGGAGCTGCTCCTTCACCAGCAGTGCCGGCGAGAGGAAACCCCAGCAGCACCCGCTCCTGCTGGATCCTTGGTGGGCTCTCAATAGCTAGCTGTCCCCAAGCTCCCCGCCCTTCTAATGCTGTGTGCACTCCCTTCCCGACTCCTGGCTCCATCAGACATCACCACCCCTCACCCCCTGCCCTGCTCAGCGCTTGACTTCGAGGGGAGGTCTTCCCAGCTTCATCCCCAGAAGGCCAGCACACAGACCCTCTTCTCTTTGATGATTGTATTGTTCCACATGAAAGGGAAATAGGATCACAAAACTAACACATCTAAGAAAGTTACCAAACTGAGAGCTTTTCTTTAATTAAATAGATACATGCACCCCTAGGTTTATGGCAGCGCTATTTACAACAGCCAAGACGTGGAAATAACCTAAATGCCCATTGACAGATGAGTGGATAAAGAAGATACGGTTCGTGTGTATATGAGTGTGTACAACGGAACACTCCTCAGGCTTCCCTGGTGGCTCAGTGGTAAAGAATCCACCTGCCAATGCAGGAGACATGGGTTCGATCCCTGGGTCAGGGAGATCCCTTGGAGAAGACAATGGCAACCCACTCCAGTATTCTTGCCTGGGAAATCCCATGGCCATAGGAGTCTGGCAGGTTACAGTCCATGGGGTTGCAAAAGAGTTGGGCTCAACTTCAAAAACTAAACAATAGCAAAAACACTGCTGCTGTTGCTGCTAAGTCGCTTCAGTCGTGTCCGACTCTGTGTGACCCCAGAGACGGCAGCCCACCAGGCTCCCCCGACCCTGGGATTCTCCAGGCAAGAGCACTGGAGTGGGTTGCCATTTCATTCTCCAGTGCATGAAAGTGAAAAGTGAAAGGGAAGTCACTCAGTCGTGTCCGACTCCTAGCGACCCCGTGGACTGCAACCTACCAGGCTCCTCTGTCCATGGGATTTTCCAGGCAAGAGTACTGGAGTGGGGTGCCATTGCCTTCTCTGAACAAAAACACTACTTAGCTATAAATAAGAATGAAATAATGCCTTTTGCAGCAACATGGGTGGACCTAGAGGTGAGTCAGAAAGAGAAAACAAATATCATATGATATCACTTAAATGTGGAATTTATAATATGACACAAGTTAATTTATAGAACAGATACAGACTCACCGAGATCAGACTCGTGGTTGCCAAGGTGGAGGGAGGAGGGCAGAGGTGAATTGAGAGTTTGGGATTAGTAGATGCAAACTGTCCTATACAGAACAGATAAACAACAAAGTCCTGCTGTATAGCACAGGAAACCATCTTCAATAATCCCGTGATAAGTCATACTGGAAGAGAATACGAAGAAGAATGTCTGCATGCATAACTGAGTCACGTTGCTGTACCGCAGAAACTAACAGAACATTGTAAGTCAGCTATACTTCAATCCAATGAATTTACAAGGAACGTGAAAGTTTGATGTACGGAGCCAAAACTAAAAACTGCTCATTTTTGCCATAAATGTGGTCCCTGATCTGAATTTGTTGATTCCTTCATCCATTCTGTGAGTATTTACTGAGCACCCATTGTGTTCCAGGGAGTGGCCGAGGCACTGGGGATTCAGCGTCGAGTGTCAGACACACACTTGCCTCTGCTCTCCTGAAATTCCTGCCTCCTCTGAGTCAACCACAGGATGGGGGTGAGGGTGGGAGGTGGGGTATATGAGATGAGGGGATGCGAGGGGACGGGGTTGTGCCTCTGATGTCCAGATCCCATGAGCAAACTCGCCAGGGGCACTGCTCTCAAGCCCACTTCTAGGCCAGAAGCAAGACTAGAGTCGGAACTGTTGACCTGGGCAGCTGGAAGCAGTGAGGCCTTGGATGTCTAGTTGGTCCCAGTGGCTGAGGGAAGCCAAGGTCTGAGCCAAAGGGGTGGTGGCCTGGGTCGGATCTCCAGGCTGCAAAGTGAGTCAGGGAGTTAGGGAGAGGTCAGGAGGGGGACTGCAGGGGAGGTGGCTGTTAGTGGGTTGGGACTAGAGGAAGGCAAGCGTGCTGGGTGCTGTCAGAGTGGCAGGATATAGGGCGTTTAATGCTGGTCACGACAACAAAAACAGAATGTACCATCGAGCGTGTGAAAGGCTTCCTGCGTCTGTGCCAGGCAGCAAGCTAAGCCCTTGACATCCCCAGTCCTACATTAAGTTGGGCAGGGCAGGGCAACAGCTCCGAAACATGGAAAGGAACTCACCAAACCTCAGTTTCCTAGATCCCAGCCAAAAGTTCAGACCATGTGAGCCACCCTCCCCACCCTTGCCCCTTCAAGTTCTTCCTAAGGAAAATGACACTCATCAGAAGTAAAGATGAAATGAAGGCAGATGAACAGTCTCCTCACCCCAGGTGGACCACTGAGCATTGCTGAGCACTCACCTCTTTACTAAGCCTTTGTACATTCTAGCATCACCCTGCCAAAAGACACAGATTCAAGTGCCTCGGGCCAGACAGGTAATGTAAATAACTTTGTGTGAAGAAAAGCTGACACCAGTCTTCAAAGCAACAGAAAAATTCACAGGGACTGAGGCTATCTGGAGGTGAAAGTGAAAGTCACACATGCTTGTCTGATTCTTTGCGAGCCCTTGGGCTGTATTCTTCCAGGCTCCTCTGTCCACAGAATTCTCCAGGCAAGAATACTGGAGTGGGTAGTCATCCCCTTCTTCAGGGGATCTTCCCAACTCAGGGATCAAATTCAGGTCTCCTGCATTTCAGGCGGATTCTTTACCAGCTGAACCACCAGGGAACCCCAAGAATACTGGAGTGGGTAGCCTATCCCTTCTCCAGGGGATCCTCCCAACCCAGGGATAGAACTGGGGTCTCCTGCATTGCAGGCTTATTCAACATGAAACCCATTGGCCAGATTTTCTTTTTTTTTTCTGTCCAGCAGAAAATAGCAATCCAGATTGCAATAAGAAATTTCTAAATTATTAAATGTTGACAATAAATACAAAAAACAAAACAGACGAGCAATATCTCTCCGCGAATTGTATTATACAAAGCAAATCTTAAGAGTTGGCCACCCTGCCTTGCGACAATCAGAGATGTCAAAATTGAATTTAGAGTCCTTGGAACTGCTTCTCCAAACATGTTAAATCCTCTCACAGAGAGGGTAGTTCCTTTAGGAACTACCATTGTGTGAGCCCCACTATTTCCAGAACTCTAAAGCAGCTTCACAATTGCTTTATCTGCTGACTCAGGGAGGGGGAAGGAACATGAGGGGAGGGGAGAAGATGAAAGACTTGGGGGCAGGGGCGCTACTGTGTCCTGGGCCTGCCTACACCCTGCAGACTTGATCTCATTTAATCCTCGCGGTTTGTGCGGTAGGTATTTTTCCTACGTTCCAGAAGTGAAAACTTTGCCAAAGTTACTCAAGGCCAGAGCCTATGGGAAGGAGTCTTTGTTCTTTCCAGTACATTCTGTGGGAATGACTGTTGGGCATCTGGGCCCGTGCCTCAGGGGAGCTGCCGGGGCCAAGCTCTTGCTCTGTGTGTCCCCACTGGCCTCGCTCACTGCTGCGGACGCTGAAGCACACCGAGAGGAGCGGAGGGAGCGTCCACCAGCCCCGCTGCATCCGTGCTTCATCCACAAGCTTCCCTCACACACATCCAGCAAACACTCGCTTTCTGCTCCTCACTGTTCTTGGAAGACTGAGACCACCCAGAAGCAACTGAGCCTTTACTTTCTCCCTGCAGAGAGCGGTCAGCCTAGTAAGGGAGACCTGTCCGAAAACACTGGGTTGAAGACATAGCTAAAGCAGCCTGTGGATCCCAAGGGCAAGGTGAGGTGACTCAGCTTTGCCCTCTCACGGAGACAGAATTGGAGGAAGTTGAACTGGAGAATTCTCCAGAGTTGGAGAAGCTCGGAGCTGGGGGAAGCCCTGTGAGGAGACACGTTGGATTTCCTCCCCAGGAAAGAGACTTGGAGGAGAGTGCCATTCCGATCCACATCTCTGAAACACTTTTCAGTAATAAAAATAAAAGGACAAAATGTATACATGATACAGCCTGCATGAACCTAAAGGACATGATGTTAAATGAAAGAAACCAGACACAAAAGATCACTTACTGAATAATTCTATCTATACAAAATGTCCACAAAAGGCCAGCCCATAGATTCAGAAAGTAGATTCGTGGTTTTCTGGGGATTAACTGTAAATGAGTATGAGAGATCTTTGGGGGGCTGATGGAAATGTTTAAAACTGGATTCTGCTGCTGCTTACCCATCTAGATAAAATTGCTGGTGAATTTTACAGTATCCAAACTTGTTTACACACACACACAAACCCTGTGGAGTCAGAGACATAGCACCTTTGATACAAAGCCAAAGAGATCTCAAATAGAGATAACTCAAATAGAGATAGGATCTGTTTCCCAGAGGTGCTACTTTCTCATCAAACCTGATTGGCCAGGATGACAATAGTCCAAAACCTCAAATTCACAGAAGTGGTTTGGGATAAAGACGCTGGAAGAAGGATGGTGAGTTTGGTTATACCCTATGTGATTACCAGCAGGACTTGCAGGAAGGAAGCTGACCGAACCTCAGACTGGGAAAAATAGCCCCATCCATAAACACATCACACTAGAGCTCTCCCTGGGTTTGCAATCCACTGTGGGTGGCTGACGGTGATTTCCACTGAGGAAAGGGTTGAGACTTTATCGTCATCACAACGGCTCAGTGAAGGCCGAGGTGAATCTGGGAATAAAAGAGTCAAATCTTTCTATGGAAGAAAGAATAAATAAGGAAGCCAAAAGGGGTGAGGCAGGGGAGAAGTGGTGAAAAAAAAAAGGATTCTGTATGATTTTAGTCTTCACTCATTTACTAGGTATGTGACTTGATGAAAATGTCCCTTAACCCTTCTAAGCCTCAATTTCCTCATCTGTAATCAAATCCATCTCAGAGTATTACCATGAAGCTTAAATGAGATCATAAACATCAAGCACTTAGTGTGATAACTCATAGACGGTGCTTCATTCATTTACTTCAATCAGCTAGTATTTTTTGAGCATATACTATGAGTTAGACACTGAAGCAACACCAGAAGATACATAAACAGATAACATAGTTTCATAGGGGTAAGTGCTCTGAAAAAAGTATAGCAATAACGGAATAGAGAGTGACGAGTGAGGATGGGGTGGGGTGGGGCAAGGAGTATATGATTTTAAATAGTGACAGCAGAGAAGAGACATCAGAGCAGAAATTAAATAATGAAGGACTTTCCTGGTGGTCCAGTGGTTGACTTCACTTTCCAACGCAGAGGGTGAGGGTTTGATCCTTGGTCTGGGAACTAAGATTTCACATGCCTCATGGCCAAAACACCAAAATCATAAAACAGAAACAATACTGTAACACATTCAATAAAGGCTTTTAAAATGGTCCACATAAAAAAAAATCTGAATAATGGAAAGGAGCCAACTATGCAAGGCTCTGAGAATATTCCAGACTTAGAGAAAAGCAAGCACAAAGACCCTGAAATGAGACTGAGTTTGGTCAGAGATAGGACTAAAGTGAGGCGAGTGAATTGATCCCTCTCAGGGTCAAACAAGTGCATGACTAGATCCTGTCTTTGTTTTACATGTTGATATTTTGCTCATTGTGAACTTTGGGGGCATAGACTTTTTTTTAAGTTTTGTATTAATATAGAATTTATTGTGATGCCACGCCTTAAATTTTGCACCAAGGCGAGTGCTTCACTTCCCTTCCACCAGTCCTGACCCTAGGTGGAGAAAGAAACAGGATCAAATGTAGCCAGTATTTGTGCTGATGTTACCACCGGTGGGAATACTTTCCGTACAGTTGGGATGGGCCAGTGGGCAAGGCTATTATGATTCTGTGATCATATGATTTGAGCATGAGATTAGAGTTACTGCAAAACAATCTAATGATAAACAGCTCTCACTTTTCCTGTGTTTGGAAAACTCAAAGCCCAGATTATACAGAGACGTAGCTGTCAGATTTTGCTCAGATCCCCCAAATTCCAGGTCTACCAGCTTGCCCTCTCCTGACTTCTCTGAGGCCACATGTGTTAATGCACAGAGTCTCCCCCAGATCGCTCTTGCAGGGAGACAGTTCCGTGGCCCCTCCAGCCAGGCCCTTCCGGGATCCTTCCTGTGCTGCTGTCACAGGTGACCTCCCTGTTCTAGAGTTCTCTTGAGACTAAGCAGCTTTCTTCCCTGTTAGTTTGCATTTCAGGGCTCCTAGAAGCCTTTACGCAAATAAGCTGCCGGTGGCCTGCCAGATACCTTACTCTCTTTCTCTCCCCGGCTTGCCTCCCTCGCTTCCATTCTCTCTCCTTTATCAGACATATTCTTTGACTGCCTATATGTGTGTTACCATGAAACTGAAAGATGCCTGTTCCTTGGAAGGAAAGCTAAGACAAACCTAGACAGCCTATTCAAAAGCAGAGACATCACTTTGCCAGCAAAGGTCCATATAGTCAAAGCTATGGTTTTCCAGGAGTCGTGTATGGATGTGAGAGTTGGATCCTAAAGAAGGCTGAACACTGAAGAATTGATGCTTTCGAATTGTGATGCTGGAGAATATTCTTGATAGTCCCTTGGACAGCAAGGAGAACAAACCAGTCAATTCTAAAGGAAATCAACCCTTGTAGTATTCATTGGAAAGATGGATACTGAAGCTGAAGTTCCAATACTTTGGCCACCTGATGCGAAACCTGACTCACTGGAAAAGACCCTGAGGCTGGGAAAGACTGCAGGCAAAAGGAGAAGCAGGTAGCAGAGGATGAGATGGTTGGATGGCATCACTGACTCAGTGGACATGAATTTAAGCAAACTCTGGGAGGTGTTAAAGGACAGGGAGGCCTGGCATGTTGCAGTCCATGGGGTCACAAAGAGTCAGACCCAACTGAGCGACGGAACAACAATAAATGTGTGTCGCTGTACTGGGGAGGCAAGGATGAACAAGACAGGCATGGCCGCTCCCATACTGAGCTCTCCATCAAGCAACGATGATATCCTTGTCATGAAGAGGGAGGTGTGGTGTGCTGTAAACGTTCATAGATAGGAAGGAAATGTCTAGAGCCGCCTGTTAGTTTAAAATATGAGAATGAATTTCAGAGAAAGAAAAAGTAGTCTCCTCACCAGAGTCCTAGAACTCTGGTCCTTTCCTTTCCAGACTCATACTCTTCCAATCCTTTTACCGAATAATAAAGACCTCACTGTGGGGCCGGAGAACCTTTAAAGGGGAAGGAAGTAAAGGTGTGTGACGTAAAGCAGAGGGGTTTATTGGGAAGCATTCAGCCGGTGGCAGACTGTCTTTCCCAGACGTCTGGCTAGTGCAGCCCTGGGCTCACTCTTACTTCACTGTCCCTGGGATGGCCTGTCGGCAGGAGAGAGAATCCCAGTCCTGGCTGCGGCCATCATGCATCATTTTTTTTTTTTTCTTTTCATGCTTCCTGTGTAGACTCCACTTTTGTGTGTAACGCTTAGTTGGCACAGTATTGGTTATCTGGAAGCTGCTTCCATTCCATGGGGAGACCAGAAGTCTGTGACGGACACTAAAAGCAAGAAGTGTGTCCATATTAAGTCAAATAATTAATTTCTTTCTCTCTTTTTCTTTTTGGCCGTGCTGTGCAGCAGGTGGGATCTTATCTTAGTTCCCCAACCAGGGATCGAACCTGTGCCTCCTGCCTTGGGAACATGGCATCTTAACCACTGGACTGCCAGGAAAGTCCTGCAGATAATTTCTTAAACTTCTCAGTGAGTCCATTCTCATGTGGGACACGCCCTTACCACTGAAGGAGAGCCTTCTTAGGTTGCTCAGGTCTTTTGAGAAAGACCTGATATGTTTTGTCATTTCTGCCTTCATATCTTCTGTTTTTTGTGGGCTTGTAACAGAATGGCATCCCAGAGACTGCGTGCATGCATGCACATAAGCTAAGTCACTTCAGTCCTGTCCGACTCATTATTTAATGGACTGTAGCCCTCCAGGCTCCTCTGTCCTTGGGATTCTCTAGGCAAGAAAACTGGAATGGGTTGCCATGCCCTCCTTCAGGGGAGCTTCCTGACTCAGGGGTCAAAGCTGCGTCTCTTGCATCTCCTGCATTGGCAGGTGGGTTCTTTACTCCTAGTGCCACCTGGAAAGCTACCCCGGTGGCTGGATACACAAACACGTGACTTGACAATTGACATTCCGTTCGACCTTGTCTTGCATGGTCTAATCTTAAGCAGTTTCCCTCCCTCCAAAGCAGTTGTTAACAGGGAATTCAGCCTGGGCGCAGGTGTGTAGGTCTAGAAAAAGACAAAGGGCTTTCTTCTCCCACACCCAGAAGATGGAAATGGTTGCCAAGGGAAAGAGGCCAAGAGATGTATTCCCCAGAGGCAAGGTTATCTAAAGCTTCCCAGAACCTTTCTGAGCTAGAATAATTTTTTTCCCTTAAATTGTTTGAAAGTGAAAGTGAAGTCGCTCAGTCGTCCCCGACTCTTAGCGACCCCATGGACTGCAGCCTACCAGGCTCCTCCATCCGTGGGATTTTCCAGGCAAGAGTACTGGAGTGGGGTGCCGTTGCCTTCTCCTTAAATTGTTTAGTCTGAGATGAAAGCTGAGAGCTGGTGCCTGGCTGCTTGGAAATCAAGATGATCTGCAAATACAGGCAGAACTTTTTGACTTTAGGGTCACTTTTGGTTTCCTCCTCACCTCTGGCTCTCGGGGCCGGCCTGGTGATTTCCTGGTGTGTCTCTGAACGGACTCAATCTTGCATTCCTCGTGGCACACAAGTCTGGCAAGTAAACAGGACCACTTACTTGGCTGGGTTTGAGGGACCATCTAAATAGACAGAGTTCAACCACGCTGTACAGAATCTTCCCTCGCTTGTACCAGGGGAATGTAAAATTTCATTCTGTTATGACAGTTGGAGCAATTAACATTCCTGAGGGAGAATTCAAACACAAGGTGTACCTGCCAACTATTGTCCCCTAAGGGGAGGAATGTGGGAAAATCGAATCTCTTAACAAACAACTTGTGTGAAGAGCTTTATTCCTAGGAAATCAGCATTTAATATATTACTCTGGCAAAATAATATCCCCTAAAGCAGTGATTATTTATCCGGACCACATATTGGAATCACTTGGGGTGGGGGAGGGGTGGGGGGCTTTGAAAACTGCTGATGTCTGGGCCCCATTCCAAGAGATGATGGCTGAAATGCTCAGGGGCAGGGCTGGGCATCAGTATGGCTATCCCCTGGTATCCACAGGGGATTAGATCCAGTACCTTCCTACAGTAGCAGAATCTGTGGATGCTCAGGTCTCATAGATAAAATGGCAGGTGTGTGTGTGTGTGTTCAGTCGTGTCTGGCTCTCTGCCACCCCTTGGATTGTAGCCTGCCAGGCTCCTCTATCCATGGAATTTTCCAGACAAGATACTGGAATGAATGGGTTGCTGTTTCCTCCTCTAGGGGTCTTCCCAGCCCAGGGATCAAACCCATATCTCTTGTCTCTTGCATTGGCAGGCAGATTCTTTACTTGCTGAGCCATCAGGGAAGCCTGTAAAATGGTATAACGTTTGCAGATAACCTGTTCACACCCTTCCAGATACTTTAAATCATCTCTGGATAACTTACAATACCTAACACGAGATAAAGGCTATGTAAAGATTTGTAAATACAATGTAAAATCTATGGAAACAGTTGCCAGCAAATTCAAGTTTTGCTTTTTGGAATCTGCTGGAATTTTTTTCTACTTTTTTTAAAAAAGCTTTTTATTTTTACTATTTCCTTATCTATTTATTTGGCTGCATGGGGTCTTAGTTGCAGCATGCAGGCTCTCTAGCTGTGGTGTGTAGGCTTAGTCACCCCCACAGCACGTGGGATCTTAGTTCCTCCACCAGGGGTTGAACCTGTGTCCCCTGCATTGCAACGCAGAGGCTCATCCACTGGGGCACCAGGGAAGTCCCTCCACATAGTTTTGATTCATGGTTTTTTGAATCTGGGGATTTAGAACCCTTGGATACAGAGCTTTTGTTTTCATTTTTTGTTGTTGTTTTATTTTTATTTAAAGACCCAACTTTATTTTCATTTTCTGGCCACACCACATAGCTTATGGGATCTCAGTTCCTGGGCCAGCTATCAAACCTGCACCCCCTGCATTGGAAGCTCAGAGTCTTAACCACTGGGCTGCCAGGGAAGTCCCAGATATGGACTTCTAATAACTCCCCAGGTGAGTCTAAGGTGCAGCCAGGCCAGGGCTGAGAACATTGTCCAAAGGAATAGTCACCTGATTCCCACTCCAGGTGAATAACCTAACCCAGAAAAAAGAAAAGAAAAAGCACCATTAAGTGGCACTAAATTAAACCAGCTCACTAGCCCACTGCAGAAAGCAGAATAGTTCAGTGGAAGTGGTTCCAACCATACCCCTGCACATCTGCAGAAGGAATGGAGATTCTCTGTTGACTTCAGCTTTACTTTTCCTCCCAAAAAGTAGCCAGGCATTTTCCCCAAATGGCTAGATGAAATAGCCTATACTTTTTCCACTGATTCTATATTTTTATTAGCTATTAATATTCCAGTACTGATAGAGGCTTTTTGAAGCCTCTTTTCTGGTTCATTTCTTATTTTTGCATCAGTCTCACAAGGTTATAATTACATTAGGGTTAGTATTTTTAATATTAAAGAATTTACCTTTATTACAAGAGTAGTAACAGTCAAATGTTTTCCAGAAATAACCACTGTTAACAAAGTAACTCAGGTTTAGTAAGCAGCTGCGCTTTGTTAGCCCTACTTCCACACAGCAACTTGTTTCATCTCCACTGCTGCTGCTGCTGCTGCTAAGTCGCGTCAGTCGTGTCCTACTCTGTGCGACCCCATAGACGGCAGCCCACCAGGCTCCCCCGTCCCTGGGATTCTCCAGGCAAGAACACTGGAGTGGGTTGCCATTTCCTTCTCCAATGCATGCAAGTGAAAAGTGAAAGTGAAGTCTTTCAGTTATGTCCGACCATCAGCGACCCCAAGGACTGCAGCCCACCAGGCTCCTCCGTCCATGGGATTTTCCAGGCAAGAGTACTGGAGTGGGGTGCCATTGCCTTCTCCACAGCCCTATGAATTAGATACCATTGTTAGCCCCATTTTACAGAAAAGGATGCTGAGGCACAGACACATTAAGTAGCTCACCTGAGGTTACCCAGTTTATAACTGGTAGAGATGGGATCCAACTCATACAATGTGATTCCAAAGCTCTTATCAAATTGTATATACCTCACAAATTATTCAGTCTCTTTCTCTGTGTCTCTTTCTATCTAATGTATAATATGTTACATAATTTTATAATACAATTATAAATATTATCATATAGATATATATATGCAAACAAATATCAATGTGTATAAATATAATATATCTTATCGGAGAAGGCAATGGCATCCCACTCCAGTACTTTTGCCTGGAAAATCCCATGGATGGAGGAGCCTGGTAGGCTGCAGTCCATGGGGTCGCTAGAGTCAGACATGACTGAGCGACTTCACTTTCAATTTTCACTTTTCACTTTCATGCATTGGAGAAGGAAACGGCAACCCACTCCAGTGTTCTTGCCTGGAGAATCCCAGGGACGGGGGAGCCTGGTGGGCTGCCGTCTATGGGGTCGCACAGAGTCGGACATGACTGAAGCGACTTAGCAGCAGCAGCAGCAGCAGCAGCAGCATACCTTATATATAATATAACCTGTATATATGTATATAGGAAGTAGGTTTTCTTTATTTTATTGAAGCATAG
Source organism: Oryx dammah (assembly GCF_014754425.2). NCBI lineage: Eukaryota > Metazoa > Chordata > Mammalia > Artiodactyla > Bovidae > Oryx > Oryx dammah. The sequence goes on along the minus strand of NW_024070185.1, from coordinate 99,514,107 downwards.
TTGATTTACAATGTTGTGTTAATTTCTGCTGTACGGCAAAGTGGTTTAGTCACACATATATACACATTCATTTTTATATTCTTTTTCACTGTAGTTTATCACAGGATAGTGAATATAGCTCCCTGTGCTATGCAATGGGACCTTGATGCTTATCCATTCTGTGTATAACAGTTTGCATCTGCTAATCTGAAACTTGCGGTCCATTCCCCGCCTCCTCCCACTCTGCCCCTAGGCAACAAGTCTGTCGTCTATGTCGGTCAATCTGTTTCTGTTTTGTAGATAAGTTTATTTATGTCATAGTTTATATTCCACATATAAATAATATCATATGTATTTGTCTTTCTGACATTTCACTTAGCATCCAAATTGCTGCAAATGGCATTATTTTGTTCTTTTTTTTAATGGCTGAGTAGTATGTCATTGTATATATAGAGGTATGTTATATTTTTTAAGGAAATGTTTTTTGTATTATTTTTGGAAATAATGGTGATAATATAAACTCTCATATTCTAATAGTATAGTGTAAGTGCTTTTTATGGAACATTTCTAAGTTGGGTGACCTTGAGCAATGTTCTTAATCTCTCCAGGCCACTTTCCTCTTCTATACAAAGTGGATAATAATGATACCTGGTTCATAGGGAAGATGAAATGAGTTTTTACATGGATGAGTGCTTGGCAGAAGGTAGATATCAATACTTACTAAATATTGGTTCACCCGTGGACTGTAGCCCACCAAGCTCCTCCGTCCACGGGATTCTCCAGGCAAGAATACAGGAGTGGGTTGCCATTTCCTTCTCCAGGAGATCTTCCCGACCCAGGGATCGAACCCAGGTCTCCCACATTGCAGGCAGATGCTTTAACCTCTTCACCACCAGGGAAGCTTTAAGTATTAAGGGAGATGAATCCTCAGTCAGCCAGGGTCTAGTACTTGAGAAAAAAAAAAGATAGATGTCCCATTTTTATATTAGAGACTGACTCTTGTCATCTGTCCTACAATTTCACCCATTTAATGCACTCTTACAACTGTATATCCTAGTTTTCATTTTCTGATTCTATAATTAATTTCCCTTTATCATGACTATTTTTTGAGAGTTTGCATTCTGTCCCTTTCACAGCACTTCTTACTTTTGAGGAATCATTCTTATAATGAGCCTCTTCCTTTACATGTGTTGAGAAAAAAATATGTTGGCAAGTCCTAGTTTTGAAATGTCCAATCCAATACTTATGAAATCTTCTGTACTTTGTTCACGCTCAGTTGCTTCAGTCATGTCTGACTCTTTGGGACCCTTTGGACTGTAGCCCACCAAGCTCCTCTGTCCATGGGATTCTCCAGTCAAGAATCCTGGAGTGGGTTGCCATGCCCTCCTCCAGGGGATCTTCCTCTCCCAGTGATCGAAGCCACGTCTCCTGCATGTCCAGCATTGTAGGTAGGTTCCCTACCCACTGAGCCAGCTGGGAAGCCCTAAGTCTTCTTATACTGGTACTTAATTTAAAAAATCTGTGTAGATCTGTTTCTGAGAAGGAAGTGCTAAAACTTCTTTCAAAAATGGTTTTATCTGTTTCTCCCCTCGTTCCGTCAGTTGTGGCTCTATATATTTTATGGCTATACAGTTGCGTACATCTTCACGACTGTTATGTCAATTACATGGCATCATTATTTTTCCCCTTAGACTATATTTTTGGGGAGTGGGGGGTGAAGAATTTAAAATCTCTTTTGCCTGAAATTAAACTGCCATTTCAGCTTTCTTTTGGCTCTGATTATCTGATGTGTCTCTCCTTGTTATCTTATTTTCGTTCTCTTTATATATTTTAAAATTATCCATGTCTTCTCTACAAATAAGTCACATGTCAACATATTCCACATCCCTGTGGTCCAGCCTTTTTCTCAGCATGCTGGTATTCTCTTGTTTTAGTTATGTGTTGTCATGGATACCCATGAGTTTTTAAAAGTTTTGTCATTATTTATTTAGGCAGCAATAAAGTTATTTACTTACCTTATTCCTCAGATGGCATTGCTTCTTCCTCATTCGTCTTTTAATGCCATCACATTTCTAATTCCACCTCTGGTCTCTATTTCTGAGAACATCTATAACACTTAATTTGTATATTTATCTTGCTAGTCATTTAATTCTGCTCTAATATTGGCTCTTCAGTTCATTATTTTTGTTTTATAGAGTTTTCATTCCTCAGATGTCTCTCTCTCTTCTTTTAAATTTGTGAGCTCATATTCTTGTGTCTGTTGGCCACCTTGGTTGATCATGTGTCTGCAGGAAAGGGCTAAATCCTGATCACTATCTTCTCCAGATGGGTGGAATGGGCACTCAGTACCTCCATGTCAGCTTGCCCCCCAGTACTCTAAGAAATCCCACTTCTTAAACCATTTGTGAGCCACTTTATCCAGGCATGGATCTTTTGCAGAGCTGGTGTCCTAGGTTGTAATTTCCTGGTAAACAGATGGGGGAGAGCCAGGACATCTGTGACTAGGAAATTAATGACCACAGCTGGTCAATTTTCTTAATATGTATGAGATTGGGACCTTCTCTATATTTGGATTTTTTGTTTATTTTAATGGGTATAGGCTGGAAGGGATCTTGTAAATGTGCATTTAAGCTACTCCCTTTCCCAGAAGTGCTCATCTGGTTATTTTTAACTTATCAACTTTATTGTCCATTCTATTTTTAATGTGATCTTAGGTCAGCTGAGGTCATTACTGAGTGGTGGTGGTATTTTTCCGATTGGTATGATTTCTTTAATCCCGTATTCAGTCGGGATTGATGTCCTTTTCCCACAGATTCCTGGGAACTTTATTGACTCCTGGTTCTTTCTGGCTCTGAGTTCAAGTTCCGGCTCCCTAAGCCCACTTGCTCTCATGTGGGCTTGCCTCTTTTCCTCCTGAAGCCCTTCTCTCTTCTCTATTTCATAGCTCAGCTCCTGTTCTATGATTCTTTGCCCCGAAACTGCCCACAAAAGACTTCCAACAGGATTTTTAAAATATATGGTCGACTTATCTGAGGATCTGAGGTGATCAAGGGTGGGAGTTATGTAGTCAACATCCCAGGCCCAGTCCTCTCCCTACTTCTGAAGGTTCTGGGTCCTCTTATTACTATTTCCAAATAGTCACTTATATTTGGCTACACTGGGTCTTACTTGCAGCATGTGGGATCTAGTTCCCTGACCAGGGATCAAACCCAAGCACCCTGCATTGGGAGTGTGGAGTCTTAGCCACCATACCACCAGGGAGCTCACCTTCTTTCCTCTTAGAATTCCCCTCTCAGCTCAATTCTTTTATCCTACCAGGCATGAGAATGACAATAATATTACTAATCTTAATAGTAAGCATGAAGAGAATTGACTGTGTGCCTGGCTTCCCTGATAACTGATAGCTCAGTTGGTAAAGAATCCTCCTGCAATGCAGGAGACCCCGGTTTGATTCCTGGGTTGGGAAGATCCTCTGGAGAAGAGAGAGGCTACCCATTCCAGTATTTTTGTGCTTCCCTTGTGGCTCAGCTGGTAAAGAATCTACCTGCCACGCAGGAGACCTAGATTTGAACCCTGGGTTGAGAAGATGCCCTGGCAAAGGGAAAGGCTACCCACTCCACTATTCTGGCCTGGAGAATTCCATGGACTGTATAGTCTATGGGGTCACAAAGAGTCAGACACAACTGAGAGACTTTCATTTTCATGTGCCAGGCACTTCTAAAGATTAATTGTTTAATCTTCACCACAATCCTGTAACAAACTTAGTAAAAATAGCTGCATTTTATAGATTAAAAAACCTAATTGTGTATAATTTGTTCTGCTTAAAAATGGGCCTTTAGAAGAACTGACAGAGACTTTGAAATTTTGTTTATTCTTTCTCTCTCCGCAGTAGTTTCTGGGAGGTAAACTGAGAAGTTTGCAGGTTTAAGTCTTCCAAAATATCAGTGATACCAGTCCTTTTGAAAGTCAGACAGGGATACAGTCAAGGGAGTGTTAGATAATTGCAAGATGACAGCTGGGGCCACTCTGCTCACAGGGTTTATTGTCATCTGAAATTCTCATTTCATAACTTACAGAAAGCAATGATCTTCTTCACATTTTTGCAAGTGTTTTGGGGGACCTACCTACTAATGGTTATCTCTGCTCTACAATCATGGGCCATCCCATGGTAACACATAGGCTTAGACACTGTAGACTTACAAAATACTCACAACCTAAAAGTTGAGAGTTATGTTTTATTCAGTAGGAATTTTTAGACTTCTAGCCCCGGCAGCAGCATCTCAAGTTACTCTGAGAATTGCTCTGAGGAGTTGAGGAAGGGAGCCAGGTTTTAGATTTGACTGCTGCGTCCTCAAGGGGCCTGACTGAGCCTGCCCAGGGAGTGAGCCTCACCTAGGGAAGGGGACAGTGTAAAGGCTGAAGTCATGACCACAGGACCAGGTGGGCCCCAGCAAGTTCGGATTCCAGGGGGCGGGAGTAGAGACAAAATTAACAAACCAGCACCTTAAGACTCCTCCATGTATATGTGAGCACACACACACACACCACTGAGAGGCCGAACATAGGACATCACTGTCTGTTTTGAAGAACTAGAGCCAGCATACAAAGGGAACCCAAAGACACAGGAGGGGAGTAAAGAAGAACCAGTTCCACTATCGAGAATCAAATAGAGGCCCAGCAAGCAGTAGGGGAGACAATGCCTGCCTTAAACTTTTCACAGAAAAGTAAGGGCATGCGACCTCTGTGGAAAAAAAAAAAAGATAAAAGATGTGGTAATAAATCAACTGAGATAAAACAGGGACACTAGAAGAGCTAAGAAAAGAAAGCAAGGACGGAAGAGCATGTTAGAATGAATACCTTATCACAGAAATAGCAAACAGAGCATAACGTATGCAGTAGCTGACTTTATGTGCTGACTTTATGTGTGACTTTATAGGCCTCAGAAGAAACCAACCCTGTGGAGAACTTATCTCAGACCTCTGGCCTCCAGGACTGTGAGAAGATAAATCTGTCATTTAAATTATCTAGTCTGTGGTATTTTGTTAGGGCAGCTCTAGCAAATTAATAGTGTGTGTGTATATGTGTGTGTGTGTGTAACAAAATAAAACTGGAAGAAAATCGATCAACTTTTGCTGAGATCATTTCTGAGGGGGTGGTCCTATAAGGGACTTTTAATTATGCATTCCATCGCAAAGAGTCGGACACGACTGAGCGACTTCACTTCACTTCACTTCCATCTTATATGTTTTTGTTTGAACATATTACACTAAGCACAATTTCTTCCTTAATGGAAGTTGAGGATTATTTTTTTTAAGTTAGGTGGGATAATAGAAAGGGAAACAGCTAAAACATAGTAACTGACATGTCTCTGTATGTGGCTACGCGTTTGCCTCTGAGCTGTCAAAGATGCAACTCGCAAAAGTACACCTTGTGGGTTACGTCTTGTGTGCCGGTGATAAAAACCCACTGAAGTCGCTCATTTGTGTCAGACTCTTTGTGACCCCATGGACTGTAGCCTATCAGGCTCCTCCATCCATAGGATTTTCCAGGCAAGAGTATTGGAGTGGGTTGCCATTTCCTTCTCCAGGGGATCTTCCTGACCCAGGGATTGAACCTGTGTCTTTCATGTTGCAGGCAACACTTTACCATCTGAGCCACCAGGGAAGCCCAATAAAAGCCCAGGTCAGTAGTTAAAAGGTACTCACCTAGTGCTGATCGTTGTATCAGTCAAGAATGTTCCATGTGTCCTCACAAGGGTGACACTGCAAGCATCCTAACAATCCAAAATATGGCTGGTTCCACGCGGCTGTTTCTCTATTAACCCTCAACATCACAGGAAGCGCAAGCAAAGGAAATTTTATGGGGCCAGGATCAGATTTTACTCTCCAATTATTCACCTTGCCTGCTTCACTTGTGTGTGTTCTCTGCCAATACTTACATTTGCAAGCCCAGTGTAAATAGACCGAGGAAGCACAGAGGAGGGGCTAACGGAGTGAGGCCCTCTTCTTCCTTCTCTCCCTGACCTCTGCTTTGAGCAAAACCAAGTGAGTGGGATTTCCCTGGTGGCCCAGTGGTTAAGAATTCACCTTCAGTACAGACGGCACGGATTTGATCCCTGGTCCGGGAACGTCCCACATGACTTGGGGCAACTAAGCGTATGCACCACAAGTACTGAACACACACTCCAGGGCCCTCTCTTTACAACTAGAGAAAGCCTGTGTGCAGCAATGAAGACCCCGTGCAGGCAAAAATAAATTTAAAAAAATTTTTTAAGAAAAAGAGAAAAGGAACTCACAGTCTAGGAAGAAAACAAACGACAACAGCAACAACAACAGAAACCAAATGAGTGGTGCCTGTGATCAGCCATGGAAAAACTCAGTATTATCTACCTAGTAGTTTGTCTAGGGTCAAGAATAGAGTGTGGGAGGTGTTTATTGCAGGGGGTTGAGGAAAGAGTGGATTTCTTTTTTCTTCTAATATGGACCAAGTGAGTCTACCATAAGTGCATTTCACTTTTTATTTCATTTAAACACTGCAACAACCCTGTGAGGTAGATTCTATTAGAGTCTTCACTTTTATAAATGGGGCTGCTGAGTCTGAAAGAGGTTAAAAGTTGGTCAAATCTCTCAGCTGGTAGAGGCGGAGGTAGGGTTTGAAGTCATGTTGGCTGACTTGATGTTCTTTTAATCATAAGAAGTCCTAGCTTTGGGACTTCCTTGGCAGTCCAGTGGTTAAGACTCCATGCTTCCAATGCAAGGGATGTGGGTTCGATCCCTGGTTGGAGACTAGATCTCACATGCTGTGTGGCCAAAAAAACACAAACCAGAAGACCTGGCATCTAGTTCTAGCACAGCTACTTGCTGCTGTTGTTGTTTAGCTGCTAAGACATATCCAACTCTTTTGCAACCCCATGGACTGTGACCCACCAGGCTCCTCGGTCTATGAAGTTTCCCAGGCAAGAAGATTGGAGTGGGTTGCATTTCCTCTTCCAGGGGATCTTCCTGACCCGGGGATTGAACCTGCATCTCCTCTGTTGGCAGTCGGATTCTTTACAACTGGGCCACCTGGCAAGCCCTGCCACTGCTTGCTAGCTGAATGTTTTTGGCAAAACCCTTCCTGTCTCTGAGCCTAATTTTCCTCCTTGGTAGAGAGAAGGAGGGCTCTTTACTTGCAGCATGCAAACAGTTGTAGCATGTGGGATCTAGTTCCCTGACCAGGGATTGAACCTGCGCCCCCTGAATTGGGAGCACAACAGTCTTAGCCACTGGACCACCCAGGAAGTCCCAAAGGGCTGTTTTCTAATGTGACTTCCCATCCTCGGCCAGACTCCATAAAGAAGGTGACTGTCATCCCTAGTCTACTTGACACTTCTCAGTTTAACACAACCTAGCAAATTTGATTGAGCCGTGCTTTTTCTGAAAACCACTTTCTAAACAGTGCTCCACGGCAGGCCTTCCTTCGAGAAAGGGTTGTAGGTGGTTTCCTTCCAGGTTTTCGCACTTCAGTATCACTTTCATCTGCATTCTTTCCCATGCATCCCAAACACTACTCGAGAAGGTACTAGAATACAGGGGGCTATAGCTGATATTTCCCGAATCCAGACATCTATGTGTAGCATTTTAGGACAAGAGAGGTCCCAGAGATAAGGAAGAAGAGTGGAGCACATTTATTTCAAGCTCAGACTGGGGACAATGGCAGAGGTGCTGTAGAGACCAGCAGGTCAGAGGTTGCTGAACTTCCGTGCTCAGGAGTCACCCTGATGGACCCCCTCAGGTTTCAGATGGGAAACTGAAGCCCAGAAAAAAGAAGTGAATCAGTGACAACCCTGAATTCCTAAGTGTCATTTCAAGGTCGTTTTCACCACACCCCTCAGTGCAGATGAAAATTGCCTCCTCCCCCCATCTCTCCAACTGCACAGCTAGGAAAAGGCCAGCACCTAGTGGATATGGGTAATGTGTGTTCAGCGCTGATCTCTGGGGTGTGAACAGGCAAGGCCTTTCAGTATCCAAGCAACACTTTCTTCACTTGCCTCTTTTTAATTCAGAACTTAATTTTTTTTGTTTTGGTCAGGCTGCATGGCATGTGAGATCTTAGTTCCCTGCTCAGGGATTGAACCCGTGCCTCTTGCCCTAGAGGAGAGACTCTTCACTGAACCACCAGGAAAGTTCCTAATTTAGAACTTTTGTTTAAAAAACATATATATGAGAGCTGTCAGAGCTTAGATGGTAACCTATAAAACTTAGTCAAATTACTGAACACCAACTTCCTCTTTTTTAAAAAATGCAGAGGCATCACTTTGCCAACAAAGGTCCTTATAGTCAAAGCTATGGTTTTTCCAGTAGTCATGTACGAATGTGAGACTTGGACCACAAAAAAATGCTGAGTATGGGATAACTGATGCTTTCGAATTGTGGTGCTGGAGAAGATTCTTGAGAGTCCTTTGGACTGCAAGGAGATCAAACCAGTCAATCATAAAGGAAATCAACCCGGAATATTCATTGGAAGGACTGATGCTGAAGCTGAAGTTCCAACCCCTTGGCCACCTAATGTGAAGAGCCAACTTATTGGAAAAGACCCTGATGCTGGGAAAGATTTAAGGCAGGAGGAGAAGGGGATGACATAGAATGAGATATGTGGATGGCATCACCAACTCAATGGACATGAGTTTGAGCAAACTCCAGGAGATGAAGGATAAGGAAGCCTGGCATGCTACTGTCCATGGGATCTCAAAGAGTCAGACATGACTTAGCAACTAAACAACAAGTGGTTATTACAGATGTTTTCCCAAAGTCCACCACTTTATTGAGGAAGAGAGATAGATTGGCAGTTAGGGATTGACATGAACACACTGCCATATTTAAAAATAAATAACCAATAAGGACCTACTGAATATCTGCTCAATATTCTGTAATAACCTAAAGGGGAAGAGAATTTGTAAAAGAATAGATAGATGTATATGCATATCTGAATCCCTTTGCTGTACCCCTGAAACTAGCACACATTGTTAACCAACTATACTCTGATATAAAATAAAAATTAAACAAAAACAAAGTACGTGACTTGACATATTACTCACCAAACTTTCAAGACTCTCATTGATTACAGCTGAAAGGCCAAGTCTTGTCTGCTGACTTTACAGCCCTCCAAGATCTGGCCGCACCTACCTTATCTCCCGTTCTCGGATTTGTTGTCTAAGCTAAATGTCATTCTTTTCCATGGATACACCCAGCCTTATCACACCTCAGAACTATTTGCTCATGTGATAGCTTCTTCTGCCTGAAATGCCACATCTAAATCACACTCCTACGTTTCAGACCTAGCTTTGAAGTCCCTTTACTTTGAGGCCTATCTTCAAATTGGGTGTGACCTCTGCCCATATCTGAGCTCCAATTGTATGTTATCAATTCTTTTTTTTTTTTGGGGGGGGGGTGGTTGTGCACAGCATGTGGGATCTTAGTTCCCTGACCAGAGATCAAACCCATACCTACAGAAGTGGAAGCTCAGAGTCTTAACTACCGCACCGCCAGGGAAGTCCCTCAATTCTTTTCTTCAAGTACCTATCACTTCCTACCTCACTGCATAGTCATCTATCCAGCAATCTTCCAAATGAACTATGAACTGTGAGGCAGGATTCATGTCATATGAGGCATCTTTGATTGTCCACAGCGCCTATCAATGAGTGATAAAGGGGGTGTGTGTTGAGTGCACAATGTGAGTAATCAGCTGAGTGAATACAATTCCAGAGACTCTGAGGCATGAAACCAAAGACTGGAACACAGAGATGGAAGGGACAGAGCTGCTCAAGGCATCATTCATGGTGGTGTGGAAGTTGATTACCTTAGAGACTCAATGGAGGGCATGTAGAGAAGGACAAAACAGTAGGAAGAAATAAGTACTATGGTTGCAGAAAAGAATCATGGGCTGCCCACCCAGGTGCAGAAAAGGAAAAGACAAGTTATAGCACCCTCTCCACCCTCTCTTGAAACTCTCATTCATGTGTGACCCAAGTGTGTGTGCAAAGAACTTGCTTTGCTGATGGTTTTGTGGTGGGGGCTGGGGGAGAGGAAGTGGTTAGAGAAGCAAGAATGGAGAAGCAATACTGATCAAAAAATGAAGCTAAATTTATGAGAATCATGAGACCATGTCCTAATGAGGTCATTGCCTCAGGGAGATTAGGAAGCAAAAATACACTTTTACTGTCATAAAGTAGAGTTTGTGTCTGTGTGTTTTTTTCCTCCTCTGAAAGAAATAGTACTTGTTTTGAGCCAGAAAATTCAGTGAGTCTTGGGAAAGGAATGAGGTGAGACTTCCGCTCTCAGGAGCTGGGACATTAGATTTTAGGGAAAGGTGGTCCCAGGTGGTGGAGAGGGCCACGTTTGGAAACTCTGATGGAGCACTCAGTGCTATAAAGACATCTTGAGTAAAGGGGCTGTGTGTGCCTGTGTCATGTAAAGATAGAGCTATGTAGCTGGAGGGCTCTCACATCCGATGTGAGGGCAACTGAGCATAACACACTCAAGGGGGAGCACTGTGTTCTCCATCAGGCTCTGATGATGTGGCATGTTTTGATACTCAAAGCACTTTCTTCAGCGGGCAAGGGCCTCTGCATTTCTAGAACACCCTATTTTGGTGAAAGTGGTACCTAATCCCCATCACATTTTTGCTGATGGATTAGAACAGAGCTACTGACATGGCAAATGTTGGACTGTCCGGCCTCTATAAGGGAAGATGACAAGGGAGAAAGAGGCCTGGAGTGGGTTAATGTATGAGTTTTCTACAGATGCTGTGACAAGTCACCACAAACTTGCAGGCTTAAAAACACAAAGTTACAGACGTCCCTGGTGGCTTGGTGGTAAAGAATGCACCTGCCAATGTAAGAGACACAGGTTTGATACCTGGGTTAGGAAGATCCCGCATGCTGCAGAGCAACTAAACCTGTGTGCCACGACTACTGATCCTGTGCTCTAGAGCTTGGGAGCCACAACTACTGAGCCCGTGTGTCGAAGCTTCAGAAACCCACGTGCACTAGGGCTCATGCTCTACGTGAAGAAAAGCCACCGCAGCGAGAAGCCGCCCCCCACTGCAGCTAGAGAAAAGCCCGTGCGGCCACAAAGACTCAGCACAGCCAAAAAGAAGTGAATCACATTGTTTTAAAATACAAAGTTATTTTCTTACAATCCTGGAGGTCAGAAATCTGAAATGGGTTTTCACTGGGCTAAAATCTAAGTGTCAGAAGGGTTATCTTCCTTCTGGAGGGTTTAGAGGAGAATCCACTTCCCTGATGTTTTCCGCTTCCAGGGGCCACATGCTTCCCTGGCTCACGGTCCTTTCCTCCATCTTCAAGCTAGCAGTATAGCATCCAGAAATCTTTTCTGTCCTCTCATACATTTTAATTAAGTTAGGCTCATTTGCTTAATCTAGGATACTATCCTGTGTTTTCAAATCTGCTGTTGAACAACTTCAATTTCCTGTGCAATCTTAATTTCTCCTTGTATAGGATATAACCTATTAATATGTAACAAAAAGTATCCTTCCTAATCAGGGATTAAAATGTAAACATCTTTGGTGGGTGGGTTTGGGGGTGAGCTTCTTCTGCCTATCACTGTTAGTGAACAAAGATTGTCTACCACAGAACTATGGAGAAAGAGTCTTTATCTTTACTTTCCTTTTATCATTTTCATCAAGCAGAAAGCTCTTCGGATCTAAAAGAGTGGACTCAATACTGGTTGTACCAAAAGCTCGAAAAGAGGGAACAGGCAGTACCAGTTCTGGGCTCCTGGATCACAACGGAACTTGCCCCAAAATAGTGAGGTGATTTAAGAGCGAGATTTCCAAATTGCTCACAGAGAGTTTTAAGAATTCATGGGGGATAGTAAAAGAGTTTGAACACTAGAAATGGGCAGAACAGAGTACCAGTTTTTTAAAAGGGAGATGATAGATTCCCTGGATGGAAGGTGAATGACTTCGACATTGTTTCCGGAAATAATTTTGAAAGAAATATGAAAAGAATGTTTCACAAGCACCTAGAAGAGTTCATTGCAAGTAGGAAACAGCACGAGCTCATTGAGAACAAATCCTATCAGACATATCTTATTTCCTCCATGGACATGGCTCCTCCATGGTAGATCTGGAGGGAAGACAGACAGCATGCATCAGCAGACTCTGAGTCCGTCGTGGACCTTTCTTATAAGGTTCATCTGTGCATCAACTGCGGTGTGCTGGAGTTGGCTCACACTGGCTCACAGAGCTGTTTGGGCACATTTCTGCCCCACACCACGTTGAAGTGGCATTGCACTGATAGTTTGGAATCTGGCACGTTGGGAGTAGTCTCGCCATGGAAATCAGGAAATACTACAATCCATTTTTTTTCCTTGGATAGTTGGTTGTTGAACACTTGCCAGCATAACACTGTCTGTACTACAAGTATCTAGCACAGTGCCAGGACAAAGCCTATGATACGCCATAACTTGGCTGAGGAATAAATAACTTGAACAAGAAACTCAGCACAGTCTCCCATAATATGCCTGCAGTCAAGAGACATCTTAACTGGATGCCAGTGCAACAAAAAGAAAAAGAAAGATATAAAGAAATAAAGGGAAAAGAATCTATGTCAAACTGAAGGGAATTCTCTAAGAGTAGAATAGAGCCCAGGTCTCCTGCAATGCATGTAGACGCTTTAACCTCTGAGCCACCAGGGAAGCCCAGAATAAAATGCTCAGTCCTGTGAGTCTTGAGTGATTTTTGTACCAACATGAGAGAATAAGTATGTTCTATGATACAGAGAAATCTTCACCCACAAATGAACTTATCTATGAAGCTGAAACAGACTCACAGACATAGATGACTCATAGAACTGTGGTTGCCAAGGGGGAGGAGAGATGGGGAGGGATGGATTGGGAGTTTGGGGTTAGTAGACGCACACTGTCATATGTAAAATGGACAAAGAACAAGGTCCCACAGGGTCCTACAGCACAGGGAACTACATTCGATATCCTGCGATAAACCATAAGGGAAAAGAGCATTAAAAATGTATAGATGTAAATATATATATATATATATAGGAGAAGGCCATGGCAACCCACTTCAGTACTCTTGCCTGAAAAATCCCATGGACGGAAGAGCCTGGTGGACTGGAGTCCATGGGGTCACTAAGAGTTGGACACAACTGAGCGACTTCACTCTCACTTTTCACTTTCATGCATTGGAAAAGGAAATGGCAACCCACTCCAGTGTTCTTGCCTGGAGAATCCTAGAAAAGGGGGAGCCTGGTGGGCTGTCATCTATGGGGTCACACAGAGTCGGACATGACTGTAGTGACTTAGCAGCAGCAGCAACAGCAGCATATATATTGGAATCACTTTGCTGTACAGCAGAAATTAACACAACATTGTAAGTCAACTATGCTTCAATTATTTAAAAAGTTTATTTCTTATTTAAAGAAAAAAGAATCCCTCATAATCTGGAATGATAAGCTGAACCTACTGAGAAGAAATTTCAGAGGCAAATGTAAAGTCCTGTTGTTGGATTAAGTGAAAACTGAAATAACAAAGCAAATCACACAAGTACAGGATGGTGGTGGGAGATCATAGCTTAGCATCAAGTGTTGTGAAGAGTGAGTCTTGGTTCTCCAAACTGGTCATGTGATGACTAAAGCATTGTGTCCAGAATCAGACACCGCGTAGTTGAGCATTCAGAGAAGAGTGACTAGAGTGATGGGAGATATAAAACTTGTCGTGTGAGGCCTGATGGAAGGAATTTGGAGGTTTTCATTGGAGAAGAAAGGACTCAAAGGAATACAATGTTGACATCTAATATTTGGATGACTATTACAGAGCCAGGGCCATCTCCCTGCTAAACTCCAGGGCATGCCATTTCCATTGTAATCTCTGTGAGCAGTAGAGCTGTGCAAGGTGTGTCTGAATAACCAGAATGCTACTCCTGCATGTGGGCAAGAGGATGCTATTCCACACAGCAGAAGCCCCTGAGATTGTATTTCAGCTCAATTTCAGCAAAAAACTCACATCTCCTTCAGTTCAGTTCAGTTGCTCAGTCGTGTCCAGCTGTTCGTGACCCCATGAATCGCAGCATGCCAGGCCTCCCTGTCCCTCACCAGCTCCCGGAGTTTACCCAAACTCATGTCTATTGAGTCGGTGATGCCATCCAACCATCTCATTCTCTGTCATCCCCTTCTCCTCCCACCCTCAATCTTTCCCAGCATCAGGGTCTTTTCAAATGAGTCAGCTCTTCACATCAGGTGGTCAAAGTATTGGAGTTTCAGCTTCAGCATCAGTCCTTCCAGTGAACACCCAGGACTGATTTCCTTTAGGATAGACTGGTTGGATCTCCTTGCAGTCCAAGGGACTCTCAAGAGTCTTCTCCAACACCACAGTTCAAAAGCATCAATTCTTCGGCACTCACCTTTCTTTATAGTCCAACTCTCACATCCATACATGACCAATGGAAAAGCCATAGCCCTGACTAGACAGACCTTTGTTGGCAAAGTAATGTCTCTGCTTTTTAATCTGCTGTCTAAGTTGGTCATAACTTTTCTTCCAAGGAGTAAGCGTCTTTTAATTTCATGGCTACAATCACCATCTGCAGTGATTTTGGAGCCCAGAAGAATAAAGTCAGCCACTCTTTCCATTGTCTCCCCATCTACTTGCTATGAAGTGATGGGACCGGATGCCATGAGATTCAGAGCAGAAGCTGGAAGGCCACGTGTCTTGGGATGTACAGTAGGGGGTTCTGGAAACAGAAAAGCAGGAGAGTTTTATTGGATGATCTTTAATATTTTTCCAGTTCTGAGATTCACTATTCTCAGAGATGGGAACTAACATTTATAGAGAAATGCTTCTCTTTGTGCTAAACATTGTGTTAGGTACTATATGTGTGTGTTTTTCACTCAGTCGTGTCCAGCTCTTTGTGACTCCATGGACTGTAGCCTGCCAGGCTCCTCTGTCCATGGAATTCTCCAGGCAAGAAAACTGGAGTGGGTTGCCATTTTCTTCTCCAAGATACTATATATATCTGATTTAATCTTCAAAACCACCCTAACAAGTAGATGCTGTTTCCTTAATTGATAGATGAAGAAATTGAGACAGGTTAATTATATGTCCATAGTCATCCAATGATTAAGTAGCTTAGCCAGTAGTTAAACATGGGATTATATGACTTCTTATTTCTTCCTGGACCCCTGGGGCTTGGGAGGAAAGCTAACCACTTGACCCTCTCCAGGACTAGTTGGGCAGTAGGGTGATCCTGGGTAGCAGTAGTCCATATCAATATTACAGTCAGGGGGCTTGTGGAAGAAAGTTCACAGGAGATAACACGGAGCTGTAGCTGTGAGTTCTATTGATTGGTCAGTTGCACCCATGTCTTAGAGGAAAGATTTTGTACGTTGTCAGAGTTGAACTTGCTGGATCAGACTCTTACTTTGCTCCTTCCCTTCTACTGTCTCTTCCCTGAGAGAGGGAGAGAGGAAAGAAACAGGGTCCCTGATGGCATCTCCCATTTTGGACGGAAGGAGGTGAGTCAGCAGTCACTTTATTCCGCCTCTTCACCTAAGACACTGAAACCCAGGTCTTGATGGTGACTCTGTGGGCTCATAAGCAGCCCCAGGGTTGCCTGCATGGAACCATTGACAACCTGGAGCAAGTCACTGGGAGCTTCCACATACCTGATAAACTAGAAAGCACGGTCTTTGAGTCATTCTTCCATTACACAACTATCTGCACTGTAGACCGTGGGTGTGCACCAAGTGTCACTACATGCCAGAGCCACGCCTCTCCTCCATTGCTGGATTAGCTGGGCTGGCTGGCTCTTGAGGCCTTGGGAAGGTGATTGTTGACTTGAAAGAATCAATTACCTAATGAGCCATATCAAGACTGCCATTCCTACCTGCTAATAATTCTTCAGGGTGAGAATTTGGTTGTGGGCTGATGTTATGTTTTGTGCAATTCCTTTTAATTTCTCTGGAGCCGCCCCTGTTGACAGGTACTCAAACCTAGGATTAAAGTTTACTTATTATCAGAGGGAAAACACCTGTCCTCACAATAAGCACAGCTAAAGTGACAGTCAGCGACTCATCTCTCACTTTCTTTTAAGTTCTCAAAGGCACAGTTTCTTTCTGGACTTGCTGTTTTTTCATCTGAAGTATTTCCCTGCCATCCAGGCACTCTGTGAAAGTGAAGTTGCTCAGTCGTGTCTGACTCTTTGCGATCCCATGGACTGTAGCCTACCAGGCTCCTCTGTCCATGGGATTTTCCAGGCAAGAGTACTGGATTGGGTTGCCATTTCCTTCTAGACCCCACCAATATTTCTGTTCCACCCCTTACTCCCACCCAAATTCTTTCCATGTAGGTAGATTTGCCACAGGATCATAAAAACTGGTACTGCTGATAAGGGAATAAAGCAGAGGGAGGCTCATGCTACATAAAAGAGCAAGTGAAATGCTCTTGACACCCAATTATTATGTACCCTTAAGTGAAGAACTGTTGTAATGTGTGGCAGGAATGATGGGAAAGACATTGATAGAAAGGCAGTGCCTATCTTTACTTTTCTAGAAGATTCTAATGTTGTCTTGGAATTCACCAAGCCCAGAACATTATGGATAAAGGCTAAAGGAAAGGGCAAGAATGCCAGAAGTGGAACTATGGTATGCACACTGGGTAACAACCCATGGTGGGCCCTGATCCCCACCTCCGGAGGCTCTTCAAATGCTTCCAGGGGTGACCCTAAAGCAGAAGGACAGTTTGGGCTTAATAATTTTGTAAAAAATATTTATTTATTTGGTTTTTCAGGTCTTAGTTTCCTTGCAGAACATAAACTCTTCAGTTGTAGCATACAGGCTTATTTGCTCCCTAGCATGTGGGATCTCAGTTCCCCAACCAGGGGTCCGAACCACATCAGCTGCCTTATAAGGTGGATTTTTAACCACAGGGCCACCAGGGAAGTCCCTGGGTCTAAATCTTCATGGGCATCTCACACATCTCTGCTTCCCCATCTCACACAATGTGCCCCGTACTGGGAGATCTGCCTCTTTCTTCTGTAGCATTTATCTGCTATGCATCATCTTTCTGCACACACTAAAGGCACTGTGTTTGTTTGGCTGTGTTGTGAGGCTTGTTGGATCTTAGTTCCCTGACTGAGGATAGAACCTGTGTCCTCTGTAGTGAAAGCTCAGAGTCCAAGCCACGGAACAGCCAGGGAAGTCCCATGAAGGTAGTGCTTGGATGCTGAGTCTGGCAATAGCTGAGTGAGGCTGGCACACTGATTCTCTAACCCAAGGGCTCTTAGGATGCACTCTGCTAGAACCCTTCTCTTTTCCCATCCAAGTACTAACCAGGCCTGACCCTGGTCTAATCAGGTCTGATCATTCTGATCTTAGCTTTCAAGATCAGATGAGATCAAGTGTATTCCGGTGATATGGCTATAGACCCCTACTTTTCTCTGAAAGAAAGAGATTCAACATAAAGTTTGCTACATGTAGGAGTACACCCATAGATGAAATTCCTAACAGTGGAACTATTAGGTCAAAAGGCATGTGATTTGTAATTTTCATACCCCAAATTGCACCAGTGTAGAATTCCACTAGCAATCTCTGAGAGTTTGTTTTTCTGTGCCTTTGTAAATAAAAAGGACTTTTAAACTTTGCCAATTTTATAGGTGAGAATATAAAATAAAGTTTGCATATAATTGTGAAAATTCATTCTTTCATCACCAGAGACTCTTTGGGAGAAGGAGACCTGCAGATGCTTCCTAGGGGTTGACTCATACCGCCAAGGGTCAAGGGGATGGAAGGAAGGATGGGGAGAGGAGAGAGGGAAGAGGAGAGAAGAGTCGAAGAGAACAAAACAGAGGTGAGGAGGGGGAGGAAGTAATGTAGCAGTTGGTTGGGAAATCAGAGTGCAGCTAGAGGTTTTATTTCTGAGCTCACATGGGGCTTTCCTATTTTCTCCCCATTGGACTTATCTCTCTTCATGTGACACAAATATTTCCACCCAGCAGCTCCACTTCCTATAAATAGGGACTTATGCTCTGGACGTTAAAGTCTCTCTTTTTTTTAATTACTTATTTTTATTAAAAATATTTTTAAATTATTTCTTTACCATTTATTTATAATTATTTATTTATTTACTTTTGGCTGCCCTGGCTCCTCACTGCTGCACTCAGGCTTTCTCTAGGTGCAGCGCGCAGGGGCTACCCTTAGTTGGGATGCACGGGCTTCTCGTTGCAGTGGCTTCTCTTGCTGTGGAGAACAGGCTCTAGGTGCATGGCCTTCAGTAATCGTGGCATGTGGGCTCTAGAGTGCAGCTGCAGTAGCTGTGGTGCATGGGCTTATTGCCCCATAGCATGTAGAATCTTCCTGGACGAGGGACCAAACCCATGTCTCCTGCATTGGCAGGCAGACTCTTAACCACTGGACCACCAGGGAGGTATCTTGATTGCTCATGTCCTTGCTAGGACCTCAGGTGCAATGACTAGCCAAGAAATCCCTGCTTAGAGTGTCAGGGGAAAATGAAAAAAAAAAGGAATTGACAAGCTATCTATTCACAGAGGCTTCTAAACTATATCACTGATTATTCACGATGAAAGAAATGACCACAGGGAATTCCGGGTTAATCAGAAGATCTCAGAGGGACACCACTGTTGGATCAGAAATTCTAACACTAATGTATACTGTTTATATATGCCATTGCCAGTAAAAACTCTAGTGGATTAGCCTTTTCTGGTTGTAAGGTACAAAGGGGCTTATTCAGATCATGCTCAGTGTTGATGGTTTATGAAGTTGTATGTTTTAAGGAAGGGTGGTATCTTGACCATACAGCCAGATTTCTGGTGATCCTATAAACAGCCAAATAGCTACCCTCCCCAGGGCCCAGAACATTGTTTGGTAATTGGAAGGTAATATAGGGTCCTACGTGAGTCTGGCAATTGAGTGCTCTCTACCCTTCCCTCTGCTGCAAGAGGAACAAATTTCTACCCTAGAGCTTGACCATCCTTTGAATCTAGCCTCTCCATCTTTTTGTCTATTGTCCACATCTCTACCTTAAAAAAATGCCCTTTACTCTCTACCTGACCTATACTCTCTGCTCACTCATAGCTTCAGCTCAGGCCTCTTGCTGCCTGTTTCTCTGTGTCTTTTGCCCCTCCTGTCAGCTGTTCAGTATCCAATGTCTCATATTCAAAAATCCTCAAAAGATAATATCTGATTGATTGGCCTACTGCCCAGTTTAGAGACCAGCTTATAGCCTTGCTACCCTTGCGTCAGATACCGATTCAGTCAGCAGTGTCAGCACGGGACCTAAAAATGAGAAAGCCTTAGAAGGGGCTCATGAGTATGGGGCGGAAATCATTAGGCTTCTTTAGGACTACCTGCCTAAATGTCTGAGTTCACATTCCAGCTCCCATACGACAGTAACTGCTTCCTTTATGACCTTGACAGACAGGCCGGTCAGGTATGCAGGTATTTAGTGTACATTATCTCTGAGGTTCTTTAACACCTTGATTGGTGGTTTCATCAGTCCCCAAATAACAACACATCTACTCTTCCAGGCTACTGGTCCTCCCTGCTATAGGATTGCCACACTTACTGACTGTTCTAGATAAGACAAAGATCACTGTCTTTCTTTCTTCACTAAAAAGTGTTGTGTTATTGCCTCAGCTGATGGTCCATGTCCAGGACGTTGGAATGTGGGAAGCGCAGTGTGGAGAGGGAGGCACGTTTGCTCTCCTTTGCTTACACTGTCTTGGGGGAGAAGAGAAATTTGGGGTAAATATGTTCAGTTCCCCTGTGCTCCCTGGGGGAGGGAGAGTGACTAATGGGAAGAGTAAGAATGTGGAAATCCATCTTTGGAGCAGCCTTCTCTCAGCAAACTCAGGCTCTTTGCTCCTTCATGCAGCGAATTTACCAGTGTTCTAGAGAGGAATGATCACAATTTGGGGGAAAATAAAAAGTCTGGGGATGTGAAGCCATAGTCTCCTTTATCAGCCATAGAGCTCTTATTTTGATCTTGGTCTGAGGAATGCCTACAACTGCATCTTTGGGAGCTGACTTAAGAGGAAGAAGTCTGAGTAATGAGCACCATCTCTTTCCAAAAACACTGCTGTCACTGGGCCCAGATGCTTGAGAAAGCATGTCACACCAGCTCTGAGTACAGGATACAGTGATTTGCCTTAAGAGTCCCAAAGTCAAACCTGAGAAAAGAAGGACACACTCGCTGCAGGAATACAGGCCTCCTACCAGGGAGTCCCAGGCCCATGACTCTATCCAGAAAGATACTCCATCCCCTCACCTTCCTCTGTGGTTTAATGCATTTAAACATGCACTAGTTTTGGTGTCAGAAGATTTGAACTCGAACTTCAGCTCTGCTGATTATTAGCTGCATAACTTCGCATAGGTGAGTATACTTCTGAGTCTCAGTTTCTCCATCTTTAAAATGGGCCTTGTGATACCTACTTCAGAGAGTCTTTGTGAAGATTTCATTCAATGAGAAAACAAGCGGGAACCATGTTTGTCAGCTCTACCGTTGGCAGTGAAAGTGAAGTCACTCAGTCGTGTCCGACTCTTTGCGACTCCATGGACTGTAGCCTACCAGGCTCCTCCGTTCATGGGATTTTCCAGGCAAGAGTACTGGAGTGGGTTGCCATTGCCTTCTCCAGGGGATCTTCCCAACCCAGGGATCGAACCTGGCTCTCTTGCATTCCAGGCAGACGCTTTACCCTCTGAGCCACCGGGGAAGCCTTTCCATTGGCAGTGGTTGCCATCAATTCTGAGGATGAGGGACTTCCCTGATGGTCAGGTGCTTAAAAATCTGCCTTTCAATGCAGGGGACACAGGTTCGATCCCTGGTTGGGGAACTACGATCCCATGTGCCAGGGCACAACTAAGCCCCTGCACTGTGACTACTGAGCCCGGGTGCCACAACTAGAGAGCCTGAGCACCACAGTGAAGATCCCATGAGCCTCAATTAAGACCAGATGCAGCCAAATAAATGAATGTTTAAAAAAAAAAAAAAAAACAAAGCCACACACAAAAGCTGGAGGATAAGCACACTCTTTCTACCCACCCACCTCCCTGTGCTTTCCTATAAGGTTCTTGTGGTCCCAGGAAGGAGGCGAAAAAGAATGAATGTAGCATTCTTAAGTTTCCCATGAGTCCCTTGATATAGAGCAAAAGAAGAACTGGAGCCTCAGCCAGGCCAACTGGGGCCAAATTAGCCTTCCAAGTGGGAATTCTGAAAAGAGTAGGGAATCTGTTTGTGACTCTCATCATCTGTAAAATGAATATAGGCACGCCAAACTCATAAGCAAGAAATAGGCTTATGGACCTGGCAAGTGATTAGATCATCAAATGTTACTTTTCTGTTTTTCATTAAACACTGAGTAAGATACTCTGTCCATGGAATTCTTCTCCAGGCAAGAATACTGAAGTGGGTAGCCATTCCCTTCACCAAGGGACCTTCCTGACTAGGGACTGAACCCAGGTCTCCTGCATTGCAGCTGGACTATTTACCATTTGAGCCACCAGGGAAGCCTAAGTAAGACCCTATTCCTCAGAAATGTTTCCTATGGAATGAACTTGCTCTGCGAAAGTGCAACTTTTGAGGCCCTCACTACAAAGGAAGTGAGGAAATGTCAAAGCCAACCTTGAATTCAGATCAAGAAGATACAGTCATGTGACATCTTAGACAGATCTGAGTTTGATCATTCTTTCAAAAGGAGACTTCCATTGGGGTCTCTGTGTTTAAGACTCCACACTCCCGAAGCAGGGGTCCCAGGTTCAATCCCTGTTCAGGGAACTTTAGCACATACGACAACAAAAGATCCCACATGTCTTGACTAAGACTCAGCACAGCCAAATAAGTAAATACTGAGGGCTTCCCAGGGGGCATAAGTAGTAAGGAACCTACCTGCCAATGCAGGAGGTGTAAGAGATGAGGGTTCGATCCCTGGGTTGGGAAGATCCCCTGGAAAAGGAAATCGCAACCCATTCCAGTATTCTTGCCTGGAGGATTCCATGGACAGAGGAGCCTGCCAGGCTACAGTCCAGCATGTCACACAGAATTGGACATGACTGAGCAGCTTTGCACAAGCACATTCTTTCAAATACCAGGAAAAAAAAATGATTACCAGTGACTTTTCATAGATTAAAAGTAATTAGAAAGCCTTGTGAGTTCTTTGCCCACGGTCAAGCTGGGAATGAGATTGAGATCCGCCTCTGCTCTCCTGGATCTAGACCCCTGCTCTAGCCTAAGCCTCAGTGTCTCCACCTAAAATAGAGTGAAGGTCTCTCCATTTACCTGGTCTCGGCCTTAACAGAACTCTTCTCAAGTCCTTCCTTCAAACAGCTTCCCTATTGTTGCCAGTTCAATTCTCCCAGTGTAATTATATCCGTTCCCTGCTCTGAAGCCTGAACCAGCTCCATAATCACACTTCCTAGATTTGCCTTCATTTTATTCTTTTCATGTGCCCTTCAGCACTTTCAATGGAACTGGTACCTAGATGAATCAGGCAGAGTCATCAGTTGCAAGAGAAAGAAACTATATCTGTATATTGGGCAGTTTGTAGATTAATTGACAAGACCAGAGAACAAGTCACTGCTCTGCATTTCAGGGACCCAAAACCGTGCCTCAGAACTCATTCTATGAGAAAATCAGCCAAGTTACTTGCCCTGAACACTAACCAAATACTGTGATTTCTCTGCTGTCACTCCTATGTGAGAAATTCGATTTTATTGCAAACACAACAGCAGCTAGTATCTGTGGCATCTTTCCACCAAGAACTCAGCCTTGAGGGCTCTGAGAGTCAGATATGTGTTACTTTGAGTTCAGTTCAGTCGCTCAGTTGTGTCCGACTCTTTGTGACCCCATGAATCGCAGCACGCCAGGCCTCCCTGTCCATCACCATCTCCCGGACTTTACCCAAACTCATGTCCATCGAGGTGGTGATGCCATCCAGCCATCTCATCCTCTGTCATCCCCTTCTCCTCCTGCTCCCAATCCCTCCCAGCATCAGGGTCTTTTCCAATGAGTCAACATTTCCCATGAGGTGGCCAAAGTATTGGAGTTTCAGCTTCAGCATAAGTCCTTCCAATGAACACCCAGGACTGATCTCCTTTAGGATGGACTGGTTGGATCTCCTTGCAGTCCAAGGGACTCTCAAGAGTCTTCTCCAAACCACAGTTCAAAAACGCAATTCTTTGGCGCACAGCTTTCTTCACAGCCCAACTCTCACATCCATACATGACCACAGGAAAAACCATAGCCTTGACTAGACGGACCTTTGTTGGCAAAGTAATAGCTCTGTTTTTGATTATGCTATCTAGGTTGATCATAACTTTCCTTTCAAGGGGTAAGCGTCTTTTAATTTCATGGCTGCAGTCACCATCTGCAGTGATTTTGGAGCCCAAGAAAATAAAGTCTGACACTGTGTCCACTATTTCCCCATCTATTTCCCATGAAGTGATAAGACTGGATGCCATGATCTTCGTTTTCTGAATGTTGAGCTTTAAACCAACTTTTTCACTCTCCACTTTCACTTTTATCAAGAGGCTTTTTAGCTCCTCCTCACTTTCTGCCATAAGGGTGGTGTCATCTGCATATCTGAGGTTATTGATATTTCTCCCGGCAATCTTGATTCCAGCTTGTGCTTCTTCCAGTCCAGCGTTTCTCATGATGTAGTCTGCATATAAGTTAAATAAGCAGGGTGACAATATACAGCCTTGACGGACTAATTTTCCTATTAGGAACCAGCCTGTTGTTCCATGTCCGGTTCTAACTGTTGCTTCCTGACCTGCATACAGATTTCTCAAGAGGCAGGTCAGGTGGTCTGGTATTCCCATCTCTTTCAGAATTGTCCACAGTTTATTGTGATCCACACAGTCAAAGGCTTTGGCATAGTCAATAAAGCAGAAATAGATGGTTTTCTGGAACTCTCTTGCCTTTTCCATGATCCAGCAGATGTTGGCAATTTGATCTCTGGTTCCTCTGCCTTTTATAAAACCAGCTTGAACATCTGGAAGTTCACGGTTCACGTATTGCTGAAGCCTGGCTTGGACAATTTTGAGCATTACTTTAATAACATGTGAGATGAGTGCAATTGTGCGGTAGTTTGAGCATTCTTTGGCATTGCCTTTCTTTGGGATTGGAATGAAAACTGACCTTTTCCAGTCCTGTGGCCACTGCTGAGTTTTCCAAATTTGCTGGCATGTTGAGTGCAACACTTTGACAGCATCATCTTTTAGGATTTAAAATAGCTCCACTGGAATTCCATCACTTCCACTAGCTTTGTTCGCAGTGATGCTTTCTAAGGCCCACTTGACTTCACATTCCAGGATGTCTGGCTCTAGGTGAGTGATCACACCATCGTGATTATCTGGGTCGTGAAGCTCTTTTTTGTACAGTTCATCTGTGTATTCTTGCCACCTCTTCTTTATATCTTCTGCTTCTGTTAGGTCCATACCATTTCTGTCCTTTATCGAGCCCATCTTTGCATGAAATGTTCCCTTGGTATCTCTAATTTTCTTAAAGAGATCTCTAGTCTTTCCCATTCTGTTGTTTTCCTCTATTTCTTTGCATTGATTGCTGAGGAAGGCTTTCTTATCACTCCTTGCTATTCTTTGGAACTCTGCATTTAGATGCTTATATCTTTCCTTTTCTCCTTTGCTTTTTGCTTCTTTTCACAGCTATTTGTAAGGCTTCCTCAGACAGCCATTTTGCTTTTTTGCATTTCTTTTCCATGGGGAGGGCCTTGATCCCTGTCTCCTGTACAATGTCACGAATCTCCGTCCATAGTTCATCAGGCACTCTGTCTATCCGATCTAGTCCCTTAAATCTACTTCTCACTACCACTGTAAAATCATAAGGGATTTGATTTAGGTCATACCTGAATGGTCTAGAGGTTTTCCCTACTTTCTTCAATTTAAGTCTGAATTTGGCAATAAAGAGTTCATGATCTGAGTCACAGTCAGCTTCCGGTCTTATTATTGCTGACCGTATAGAGCTTCTCCATCTTTGGCTGCAAAGAATATAATCAATCTGATTTTGGTGTTGACCATCTGGTGATGTCCATGTGTAGTCTTCTCTTGTGTTGTTGGAAGAGGGTGTTTGCTATGACCAGTGCATTCTCTTGGCAAAAATAGCCCTTGCCCTGCTTCATTCCGTACTCCAAGGCCAAATTTGCCTGTTTCTCCAGGTGTTTTTTGACTTCCTACTTTTGCATTCCAGTCCCCTATAATGAAAAGGACATCTTTTGGGGGTGTTAGTTCTAAAGGACATTGTTACTTTACTGAGAGAAAAAAAAAATGCACTACCACTTCCTTATATTGGGCACTTTGAAATCAATGTTTCCATGGAGAAGCCTACTTGGTAGAGTCTGGGTTATGCATGTCCGACTTTTTGTGACTATTCAGTCCATGGAATTCTCTAGGCCAGAATACTGGAGTGGGTAGCCTTTCTCTTCTCCAGGGGATCTTCCCAGCTCAGGGATCGAACCCAGGTCTTCTGCATTGTAGGTGGATTCTTTACCAGCTGAGCTATCAAGGAAGCCGTCTTTATACCACAGTTGCCAGAAAAGCTGCGGCAGAGAGCCTTTGGGGCTTTCACCTTAATGGTAGGCAGTGGGACTTATAAGGTGGTTTTTATTCTTGTTGCTTAGTCCCTTAGTCTTGTCTGACTCTTTGTGACCCTGTGGACTGTAGCCTACCAGACTCCTCTGTCCATGGGATTTTCACTGGGAATACTGGAGTGGGTTGCCATGCCTTCCTTCTGGGGATCTTCCCGACCCAGGGGTCGAACCTGCATCTCCTGCACATTTCTCTTGCATTGCAGGCAGATTCTTTCACCCCTGAGTCACCAGAGAAGCCCTATAAAGTAGTAAATTTCTAACATATACCAAGGCTGCTCAAATATTTGCTGGGCAGCTACAAAATTTGACAATATGTCTACAGCATAGTCAATCCTTTGTTTGCCCACCATCAGCATAAACCATTTATTATTCTTAAGCTTACCAATAACAACATTCCTGCCAGAGATAATGCAACTACTCCTCAAATAAAAACAAGTATATACACTGTCCAGAAAAGGAGACAAGTCAAGGTCTCGTTAGTTGGGGCCTGCAGTTTCAAGCCCAGGATTTATGGGTGATGTGCATCCTTTATGAAAGTGAAAGAGGAGAGAGAAAAAGCTGGCTTAAAGCTCCACATTCAGAAAACGCCCATCACTTCAGGGCAAATAGATGGGGAAACAGTGGAAACAGTGTCAGACTTTATTTTTTTGGGCTCCAAAATCAGTGCAGATGGTGACTACAGCCATGAAATTAAAAGACACTTACTCCTTGGAAGGAAAGTTATGACCAACCTAGATAGCATATTCAAAAGCAGAGATATTACTTTGCCGACTAAGATCCATCTAGTCAAGGCTATGGTTTTTCCTGTGGTCATGTATGGATGTGAGAGTTGGGCTGTGACGAAGGCTGAGCGCCGAAGAATTGAAGCTTTTGAACTGTGGTGTTGGAGAAGACTCTTGAGAGTCCCTTGGACTGCAAGGAGATCCAACCAGTCCATTCTGAAGGCGATCAGCCCTGGGATTTCTTTGGAAGGAATGATGCTAAAGCTGAAATTCCAGTACTTTGGCCACCTCATGCGAAGAGTTGACTCATTGGAAAAGACTTTGATGCTGGGAGGGATTAGGGGCAGGAGGAGAAGGGGACGACAGAGGATGAGATGGCTGGATGGCATCACTGACTTGATGGACATGAATCTGAGTGAACTCCGGGAGATGGTGATAGACAGGGAGGCCTGGCGTGCTGCAATTCATGGGGTCACAAAGAGTCAGACACGACTGAGTGACTGAACTGAACTGAACTGAACATCCTTTTGCTAGCTCTATCTGTGTTCTGTCTCATATCCTATAACCTAGACTACATTGTAAAGATAGTCACAGCACCACTCTTCCATATAAGTTAGTAAGAGAGGGGAAAAGAGGGGAAAGGTTAATTAGTTATGACACATCAAAGAAAAAATATAAGTACACGTTATAGCCTCCTCCGCACCACAGGCTTTCCAGGTGGTTCAGTTGGTAAAGAATTCTCCTCCAATGCAGGAGACTGCCTGCAGTGCAGGAGACCCAGGTTAGATCCCTGGGTGGGGAAGATCCCCTGGAGAAGGAAATGGCAACTCATTCCAGTATGCTTGCCTGGGAAATCCCAGGGACAGAGGAGCCTGGCAGGCTACAGTCCATTGTGGCCTAAGAGACGGAAATGACTTTGCAACTAAACCACTACCACCTCCCACCAGAATTGGTCAAATGGTCAGAACTGGTATTTATATGTCTTCTTTCCTCCGTCATCTACCCCAGGCTCCTTTGCCCTCAGTTAGCATATTGACTGATTGCGTCCATACTTGCTGTGGTGATCTAAATCTTTATTTGTGTGTATTTTGATTTCTGTAGTTTTCACTCAAAACTGCAGCTTAAACGAGGCTGACTGGTTATTAAAACAAAACAAAACCCAAAACTCTGTATGAAATCATAGGTATGTGTCAAGGAAGAGGTGTCAGTGAGACAAACAGAGGCACACTGAGAATCTGAGTTATCTGCATCTGTAATTTGTTCGAGCCTTTGGGACAGTTTGACGAGGTGTTCTTAAGTATGCTTGACTTTCTGACTTGGTGGCCCAGATAACATCCAGTCCACAAGAGACGGTCCATATTTCATGAATTCTTGCTATCCACTGACAGGAATCCAATCACCACGTAGCAATAACAAGCCCAGACTGCCTCTCAGAAGGAGGAGAGTTACATGCCAAAGAGTGCGTGGCTTTTCCTCGAAACCCAGCGAGCTCCATTGCACTTCTTCACTGAGGTTTGCCACAGATGGCACACAGCATCTTAGAGCTACACACTCACATCACACACTGCTGGATCTCCAGGAATCCTAAGTGTAAAGTGTTAAAAACCGTCAGGAAGCATTTAACAGGAGGCTTCCTGTGTGCTGTTTTGGATCTGTCAGGAATTCTCTGTTCCTTGTTAATTCCTGAATATGCAGGAATTAAGAGGAGAGGCAAGCCTCTCCCGGGGCTGAGGAATCCAGGCATTTCCTTCATTAGTGTTTCTATACGGTGATAAGTATCCTCTTCCTTCTGAACCATTCGGTAAAAGTTGATTGTTTACAACTCTCTCTCTCTTTAATATGGATCGCCTATGTTTTGTAAGTCTGGAATTTTAATCTTTATCTTTGCTGAGAATAACTACAGTATATATGCCCACACCGTGTTGATTAAAACACCTTTGCTCCCTCAGAGCTTTGGTCCCCCTGTCTTGTTTTCTCTTTCTCTCTCTCTCTTTTTCAGGCTGATCCCCTGGAGTGCAGAGGCTCTCTGAGTTCACTTTCCTGCCTGGGCTTCTAAGACCCTCTTGAGAAGGCGCTCTGTGCCTTCACCCTGTCGAGAGGGCGCCTGAGGCCTCCATGAACAGAGCAAGCCCCGTGCCAGGGGCTTTATTGGCTTTCTGCATAAACCAAGGAATATCAGCCTCTTTCTCTCTCCTTTACTTTCTTATTGGTCGACTCCGGACCACCAGGTTCCAGTCCATTAAAAGACCTCAACAAGTGGTGCCCAGAACAGGAGCTTGGTACACGTAGGCAAATTCGGATGCAGTGACCTCAGGGCCTATTGAGGCTGGTAAGTACTAAGACATGGTAAAATGGCTGGAAAGCCCCATCACTTTTCTATTTTACTTCATCACTTATTTAAAGTTCAGGGATCTAATGAAACATGTGCTTATTTTTTAGCTAGATTAGAAACTGCTATTTCCCATACTGTAATTGGAGAAGAAGCCAAAAGGCAACTAGAGAAATTACTTGCTTATGAAAATGCAAATCAGGAATGTCAAAAAGCTATAGCTCCAATTCGTGAGACAGGGACTATTATTGATTATTTGAAGGGTTGTCGGAATCTAAGATTAGAAACTCAAAAGATGCAAATGCTAGCTGAAACAATGGTTGCTGCCTTAAGAAAGGGAAATGAAGGATGCTTTACATGTGGAAATAAGAACCATTTGAAAAGGGACTTCCCTAAGAAAGCTAAAAAAAAAGAAAAAACCTCCAAAAATCTGCCCACACTGCCATAGAGAAATGCATTGGGCAAAGATTGTAAGTCTAAATTTGACACTGAAGGAAAACCTATTCCAGAAAACTCCAAGCAGGGGACCCCCAGATCCCCTTCAACAAAAACCAGGGGCAAATTCCATCTTTTACCTCAAATCCTCAACATCTGGCAGTGCTGCCATCAATATACCAGCTTGGTTTTTAGAGAATATGAACTTAATGAGCTCTATTCAAATTCAAATTCATGTAAACTAAAAAATATTAAATATAATATTTATTTAAATATGAATATAATTTAAATATAATTGTTTGCTAATCTAATTAAGACATGTCTTAAGTTATCAACATTATATAATACTTTTATTATGCCTAAGTTTAAGATTTACATATATATATATAAATGAGATGAAAACTTTTACATAAACTATTAAAAAATATATTTTAATAGAATAATCTATTATTATAATCTAAAATAATCTCTTGAGATTGAGATAACTTAAATTTCTAGAGTTGTATTAAACTAAATAATAAAAGTTTATTAAATAGCTAGGTATTTCCAAATAAAATAAGATTTTAAAACATTAATTACTAAACATTAATTTCCTCTTACAAAAAGTTTTTCTTACAGAAAAACTAAAGAGATTTTAAACTATTAATAAATATATTATATAATGTATAATATATTTATAAATATAAATATATATTTATATATAGTAAATATATTATCATAAAATGATATACTAAATATATTCACCAATCTATAAAATGCTAATATATACACGACACTTCATAGTTGCTAAAAAAAGTAAGATATATGCTTTTAATTAAAAGATATAAGATATGACAAACTCAGATATATTCCACATTTTTCCTAGGGCCACTGCTCATTTAACAAGCAATACAATTATTAAAAAACTTGGAAGAATGACGAGCCTATTTGGACAGAGCAGTGGCCCCTCATGAAAGATAAATTACAGGCGGCTAAGAAACTAACAGAAGCAGAAGATATTAAGAAGAAGTGGCAAGAATACACAGAAGAACTGTACAAAAAAGATCTTCATGACCCAGATAATCACGATGGTGTAATCACTCACCTAGAGCCAGACATCCTGGAATGTGAAGTCAAGTGGGCCTTAGAAAGTATCACTACGAACAAAGCTAGTGGAGGTGATGGAATTCCAGTGGAGCTATTTTAAATCCTAAAAGATGATGCTGTCAAAGTGTTGCACTCAACATGCCAGCAAATTTGGAAAACTCAGCAGTGGCCACAGGACTGGAAAAGGTCAGTTTTCATTCCAATCCCAAAGAAAGGCAATGCCAAAGAATGCTCAAACTACCGCACAATTACACTCATCTCACATGCTAGTAAAGTAATGCTCAAAATTGTCCAAGCCAGGCTTCAGCAATACGTGAACCGTGAACTTCCAGATGTTCAAGCTGGTTTTATAAAAGGCAGAGGAACCAGAGGTCAAATTGCCAACATCTGCTGGATCATGGAAAAGGCAAGAGAGTTCCAGAAAAACATCTATTTCTGCTTTCTTGACTATGCCAAAGCCTTTGACTGTGTAGATCACAATAAACTGTGGACAATTCTGTACCAGACCACCTGACCTGCCTCTTGAGAAACCTGTATGCAGGTCAGGAAGCAACAGTTAGAACTGGACATGGAACAACAGACTGGTTCCAAATAGGAAAAGGAGTATGTCAAGGCTGTATGTTGTCACCCTGCTTATTTAACTTCTATGCAGAGTACATTATGAGAAACGCTGGACTGGAAGAAGCACAAGCTGGAATCAAGATTGCTGGGAGAAATATCAATAGGCTCAGTAATGCAGATGACACCACCCTTATGGCAGAAAGTGAAGAGGAACTAAAAAGCCTCTTGATGAAAGTGAAAGTGGAGAGTGAAAAAGTTGACTTAAAGCTCAGCATTCAGAAAACAAAGATCATGGCATCCGGTCCCATCACTTTCCCCATCAAATAGATGGGGAAACAATGGAAAGTGTCAGACTTTATTTTTTTAGGCTCCAAAATCACTGCAGATGGTGACTGCAGCCATGAAATTAAAAGACGCTTACCCCTTGGAAGAAAAGGTATGATCAACCTAGATAGCATATTCAAAAGCAGAGACATTATTTTGCTGACTAAGATCCGTCTAGTCAAGGCTATGGTTTTTCCAGTGGTCATGTATGGATGTGAGAGTTGAACTGTGAAGAAGGCTGAGCACTGAAGAATTGATGCTTTTGAACTGTGGTGTTGGAGAAGACTCTTGAGGGTCCCTTGGACTGCAAGGAGATCCAACCAATCCATTCTGAAGATCAACCCTGAGATTTCTTTGGAAGGAATGATGCTGAAGCTGAAACTCCAGTACTTTGGCCACCTCATGCGAAGAGTTGACTCATTGGAAAAGCCTCTGATGCTGGGAGGGATCGGGGGCAGGAGGAGAAGGGGATGACAGAGAATGAGATGGCTGGATGGCATCACAGACTCGATGGACATGAGTCTGAGTGAACTCCGGGAGTTGGTGATGGACAGGGAGGCCTGGCGTGCTGCGATTCATGGGGTCGCTAAGAGTCAGACACGACTGAGCAACTGAACTGAACTGAAGAAACTTATAGATACACAACTAGAATTCAAGCATATTCAAGAATCTTGTTTTCCTTGGAATTCTCCTATTTTTTTATAAAAAAGAAATCTAACAAATGGCGTCTCCTAACAAACCTTAGGAAAGTTAATGCATCTATGAAACCTATGGGTGCATTACAACCAGGAATCCCATCACCTACCACTATTCCTCAAAATTGGCATATCTGGAATATTTTGGAGAAATTTCGTTTCATTATCCTTCTGGTAAGCTGTGGAATTTCTTCAAAAATACTGAATTTATTATTGCTCACATTATCAGCTCACAGCCTATATACCACAGGCTGAGGATTTTTATATAGATGGGACTAAAAACAGCAAAGCTTCATTCTGGTCTCTTAAAGAATATAAAGTCTTTTATACTAAATTTCATTCTGCTCAACAAAATGAATTATATGCTCTTATTTAAGTTATTGCCTACATCCTTACCCCATTAATATAGTCTCTGATTCTATATATTCTGTTTTATTTATTTATTTAAATATTTATAGATTTATAATATTTCTATATTTATTTATTTATTTATTCTGTTTATATATCCCTCCACCAGAAACTTCAATCAACCTATTATTCAACAAGTCTTTTTCGAACTACAATCTGTTGTTAGAAACCGCAGTTCTCCCATTTATGTTACACATACTCGAACACATTCTTGTCTTCCGGGCCCCATGACTTATGATAATGAACAAGCTGATAAACTGGTTTCCTTTGCTACTCCAGAGGAACAGCATGCTCTGTTGCATAACAATGCCAGCTCCCTACACCAGCTATGGAAAACCCCATACCGCCAGGCTAAAGAAATTATTAGTAATTGCTCTACTTGTAGACCCCTACATCTTCGACCCATCGCACAAGGTATGAATCCTCGCAGTTTGCAACCTAATGAACTATGGCAAATGGATGTAACTCATTGCCCTGAACTTCCTCCATTTGCTTTCCTACATGTCTGTATAGATACAAATTCCTCTTTTATCTGGGCCACACCTCTTTGCGGCAAGGCTACACAGCATGTTATACCCTGCCTATATTTCTAGACACTTTAAACAATTTTTACAATATTTTTCTATTACACATGTTACAGATATTCCTTATAATCCACAGACACAAGACATAGTCAGACAAACGCATCACACACTAAAGTTACAAATAAAACATTTTAAAAAAGGGGATACACAGGTACACTACTGTCTTCCTTATCTAAAGCAGACTTTACTAGATTCCAACATAAGATATTTTCTAAACCGATAACTATTGTTAATACAGTTTTATTTGTTTTAATTTTTTTTAACCTGTTTGGAAGATTCAACCCAAGGGGGCCCCCGGCATTCAAAATGGAGATGAAACAACAAGAACCCCAGGAAGAAGAAATTCCAGTTCGGGCTATGTCCGCTCTGAAGATCTCCAGAAAGCACCGCCCTCGGCGGCATCACCCCTATGATCTCCCCACTTGGGGACAAATAAAAACCCTTACTAATCGAGCTGAAAATTTGGTCTCTCAGCAGGGATTGCCTCGGAGTCCTGAATACCTTCTCCTGGCAATGCTCAGTCTTTTGACCTGTACCTCCCCTGGCTCGAGCTCAACTAACGGACAGAGAGAGGACCAATAGTTTCAACTAACGACTCTATACGCATGTCCCCTCCCCAGAACGTGAAGGAGCCATCACACCCTGGGGAGGAAGGAAAACTAATTAACATTTCTTTAGGCTATGAAGTCCTTCCATTGTGCCTGGGCCCAGAGAAATTATGTATAAACGTCAACGGACAAACTTGGGCTTTCGTCCTGCCTCCAAAAGAAGACTTTTGGATGTTGCTTGGATTATTTACTACCCTTTCTTTGTCTGTAAACCATGTTTATATTGCTGAGACTTTGGGGAAAGAGTTAGGAAAAGAGGGAAAAATAAAAAACAAAAAACATTATACAAAGGGTTTACTTATAAAAACTTTACTTATACTCCTGTTCGTTGGGACAAATGTCATACCAAATAAAAAAATCAATGTTTGTGGCTAATCATACAATTGTTGATTGGAGACCAGATGGTATGTGGTTATCTGACTGCTCAGATGATATTAACAACACTGTGTGTGATATGGAAGGTCACTGACACTACAATGAAACCTTACTATGACAAAGGACCTCTTGGGTGGCTTGAGGGTGGATTAGCCCCACCTTGTCCGAGGATCATCCTGGATAAACAGAGTGGACCTGAACAATGGGATATTTGGAAACTTGCTGCGAGCACCAGAGCACGGAAGAACTTAAAACTTGGACCGGACATTTCACAGGGACCAGTCGTGGCCATAGTAACTATTTCTTCCACTATAATCAGTCATATTTTATACAGGCCTGTGTCCTACTTCCTTTTGTTATAGCCATAGAAAATTTACAATTTAATAAGACTTTTACATTCTGTAACTTGTATTAATTGCAAACTATATACTTATTTTTACTCCTCTATTTCTTTAAGCTACTCAATTTTGTGTTCAGTTTAGTTCAGTTCAGTCACTCAGTCATGTCCAACTCTTTGCGACCCCATGAATTGCAGCATACCAGGCCTCCCTGGAGTTCACTCAGACTCACGTCCATCGAGTCAGTGATGATATCCAGCCATCTCATCCTCTGTCATCCCCTTCTCCTCCTGCCCCCAATCCCTCCCAGCATCAGAGTCTTTTCCAATGAGTCAACTCTTTGCATGAGGTGGCCAAAGTACTGGAGTTTCAGCTTTAGCATCATTCCTTCCAAAGAAATCCCAGGGCTGATCTCCTTCAGAATGGACTGGTTGGATCTCCCTGCAGTCCAAGGGACTCTCAAGAGTCTTCTCCAACACCACAGTTCAAAAGCATCAATTCTTCAGCGCTCAGCCTTCTTCACAGCCCAACTCTCACATCCATACATGACCACAGGAAAAACCATAGCCTTGACTAGACGGATCTTAGTCGGCAAAGTAATGTCTCTGCTTTTGAATATACTATCTAGGTTGGTCATAACTTTTCTTCCAAGGAGTAAGCGTCTTTTAATTTCATGGCTGTAGTTATCATCTGCAGTTATTTTGGAGCCCCCCAAAATAAAGTCTGACACTGTTTCCACTGTTTCCCCATCTATTTCCCATGAAGTGATGGGACCAGAGGCCATGATCTTCATTTTCTGAATGTTGAGCTTTAAGCCAACTTTTTCACTCTCCTCTTTCACTTTCATCAATTTTGTGTTACTCTTGTTCCATTCAATCATAGTGCCTCTACTGGGAAGAAATCAAATTTCATTTACAAAATATACATGATAATGCTTCTCTGAATGTACAATTACTACCAAAAAATAATCTTTAAAACTTTTTCTAAAAATCTGCCCTCTTCCCCTAATTTGAAAACTTTAGCTGAACAAATTATCTGGGCTAGACCCACGAAGATGGTTTCATAGTATTACCCAGAGTATCAGGTCTGGAACTGTAACTTCGGTGACTGTCTTGATAATTTATTTGTTGTTTATCATTGCCTTTCTATAACGTTGGTTAATACTAACCAAACTCATTTGGTCAGGACTTTTTTTTTTTTTTACAAATATAACAAAATAGGGAGAATTGTCAGGAAGCATTTAACAGGAGGCTTCCTGTGTACTGTTTTGGATCTGTCAGGAATTCTCTGTTCCTTATTAATTCCTGAATATTCAGGAGTTAAGAGGAAAGGCAAGCCTCTCCCAGGGCTGAGGAATCCAGGCATTTCCTTCATTAGTGTTTCTAAATGGTAATAAGTACCCTCTTCCTTCTTGTTTACAACTCTCTCTCTCTCTTTAATATGGATCGCCTATGTTTTGTAAGTCTGGAATTTTAATCTTTATCTTTACTGAGAATAACTACAGTATATATACCCATACCATGTTGATTAAAACACCTTTGCTCCCTCAGAGCTTTGGTCCCCCTGTCTTGTTTTCTCTTTCTCTCTCTCTCTCTCTTTCTCAGGCTGATCCCCTGGAGCGCAGAGGCTCTCTGAGTTCACTTTCCTGCCCGGGCTTCTAAGACCCTCTCGAGAAGGCGCTCTGTGCCTTCACCCTGTCGAGAGGGCACCTGAGGCCTCCATGAACAGAGCAAGCCCCGTGCCAGGGGCTTTATTGGCTTTCTGCATAAACCAAGGGATATCAGCCTTTTTCTCTCTCTTTTACTTTCTTATCGGTCGACTCTGGACCACCAGGTTCCAGTCCATTAAAAGACCTCAACAAAAAACAGCTGAGGAGTATTCTCCTTACTCTGAGTCCTGCTCAATCCCGAAAGCCTTTTGGGTCATGCAGTAAAGGGATATAGCATGTTTAAATGTGGTACATAGCACCTCTAAAATCTAAAGAAGTAATGTGTTTCTTTCTTTTTAAACTGAAGTATAGTGGCTCAGACGGTAAAGAATTTGCCTGCAATGCAGGAGACTCAGGTTCTGTTCCTGGGTGGGGAAGATCCCCTGGAGAAGGGAATGAGTACCCACTCCAGTACTCTTGCCTGGAAAGCTTCTCGGGCAGAGAAGCCTGGCAGGTTATAGTCCATGAGATCTCAAAGTGTCGGACGCGACTGAGCATGCACATTTACCGTTAGAGTTGATTTACAGTGTTTCGGGTGTACAGCTAAGTTTTTCAGTTATCTATTGGTCATCTCTTTTTTAGGTTCTTTTCCATTATAGGTTATTGGAAGATACTGAATATAGTTCCCTGTTCTGTAAGTCAGTCCTTCTTGTTTATCTAATTCTATATACAGTGTGTATCTGTTAATCCCAAGTTCCTAATTTATCCCTACACTACTACCCTCCTGCCTGTGCTTCTTTCTTAATAGTAGAAGTTACAAGGTACACTCAACTTTTCCTTTGAGAGTAATATTCAAATTTCTGAACTTTATGAGGAATTCATACTTTAATCAGGTGGCAGCCCCTGACTTTTCAGTGGCTACATCTCTCACTTTTGGAGAAGGAAATGGAAACCCACTCTAGCATTCTTGCTAGAATCGCATGGACAGAGGAGCCAGACAGGCTACTGTCCATGGGATTGCAAAGAGTCAGACATGACTTGGTGACTAAGCAGCAACAACTACAGATAGGTACTAGTCAAAGTATCTAAAGCATCTGTTACATCCTGGCTTCCAAGTCTTGTTAGTTTGATGTCATCAACATAAGAAGTCAACATCATGTCATGTGAAATAGGGAGTAAGTCAAGCATGGACTAAACTGTGGCCCAGATGCAGAGTTCACATAATCCCAAGGCAAGACAGTGGAGATGGACAGCTCTTCCTGCCACGTGAAAACAAATTGCAGCTAACACTTTCTTCCTGTTTGAATAGACAGAATAGTTACTACATCCAAAGTTGAAAGTGAAAGCCGCTCAGTTGTGTCCGACTCTTTGAGACCCCATGGACTGTCCATGAATTCTCTAGGCCAGAATACTGGAGAGGGTGGCCTTTCCCTTCTCCAGGGGATTTTCCCAACCCAGGGATCAAACCCAGGTCTCCTGCATTGCAGGTGGATTCTTTACCAGCTGAGCCACAAGGGAAGCCCAAGAATACTGGAGTGGGTAGCTTATCCCATTTCCAGGGGATCTTCCTGGAATCAAACCAGGGTCTTCTGTATTGCAGGCAAATTCTTTACCAACTGAGCTATCAGGGAAGTCCCAAAGTTGCATACCAGATGTTAGGAACTATACTGGTTTACTCTAGTAAAGAGGCCACATCTGGGACAGCAGATGCAATTTGAGTCACTAGCTAATTAAGGTTTTAATAATCCTCTGTCACCAAGGTTATTTTGTAACAGTTGTGCTGCTGGAGAAGACTCTTGAGAGTCCCTTGGACAGCAAGGAGATCAAACCAGTCAATTCTAAAGGAAATCAACCCTGAAGATTCACTGGAAGAACTGGGGCTGAAGCTGAAGCTCCAGTACTTTGGCTAACTGCTGTAAAGAGCCAGCTCATTGGAAAAGACCCTGATGCTGGGAAAGATTGAGGGCAGAAAAAGAGGGTGACAGAGGATGGGAGGTTTGGGTAGCATCAATGACTTAATGGACATGAGTTTTAGCAAACTCTGGGAGATAGTGAAGGACAGGGAAGCCTGGTGTGCTGTAGTCCATGGGGCAAAGAGTTGCACACAACCGAGCGACTGAACAACAATAAGGGGAAAGAAACTGAAAAAACTAGATATTTATGTATTCGCTGATAGATCAATCAGCAAAGAATCCGCCTGCAATGCAGGAGACCCTGGTTCAATTCCTGGGTCTGGAAGATCCGCTAGAGAAGGGATAGGCTACCCACTCCACTATTCTTGGGCTTCCCTTGTGGCTCAGCTGGTAAAGAATCCACCTGCAATGCGGGAGACCTGGGTTTGATCCCTGGGTTGGGAAGATCCCTGGAGAAGGGAAAGGCTACCCACTCCAGTATTCTGGCCTGGAGAATTGCATGGACGCTATAGTCCATAGGGTCACAAAGAGTTGGACATGACTAAGCGACTTGCACTTGCATAATTGAGTCACTATGCTGTGCACCTGAAACTCACACATTTTAAATCAACTAGACTTCAATTTTAAACAAGTCACAATAAAAAATAATCCTCTATATTTCTTCAAGATCTATTTGATAGTTGCGTAGACAAAATAGATATGTTAAAAGGGATATGATAAAAACCATAATTCCCACAACTCTAAGTCCTTTTTTGATTTCATTGTACATGCATTTCTGAGACTCTTCCAGGAATGAGGCACTGTTTGGGGGTTTGCAGTGGGGAGGGAAAGTTCTGAAGCTGTGCTAACACCATAGCCACTAGCCACATGAGCACTTGAAATGCGGTTAGTCTGTAATTAAGTATTCTGTAAGTGTAAAAAAAATATGCATCACATTTTGAAGACTTGTTGAGGTCCTTTAATGGACCAGAACCTGGTGGTCCGGAGTCGACCGATAAGAAAGTAAAGGAGAGAGAAAGAGGCTGATATCCCTTGGTTTATGCAGAAAGCCAATAAAGCCCCTGGCACGGGGCTTCCTCTGTTCATGGAGGCCTCAGGCACTCTCTCGATGGGGTGAAAGCACAGAGCGCCTTCTCGAGAGGGTCTTAGAAGCCCAGGCAGGAAAGTGAACTCAGAGAGCCTCTGCGCTCCAGGGGATCAGCCTGAGAAAGAGAGAGAGAGAGAAAGAAAGCAAGATAGGGGGACCAAAGCTCTGATGGAGCAAAGGTGTTTTATTCAACATTGTGTAGGTATTTATACTGTCTTACAAGATAGCTATTTTCAGCAGAGATAAAATCAAACCTTACAAGGAAACATCAGGTCATCCACATGAAAGAGAGAGGGTGGTAAATAATCACTTTTACCATATGGTTTATAAAAAGGATGAAAGTACTTATCACCATATAGAAGAAGGAAATGCCTGGATTCCTCAGCCCCCAGGAAAGGCTTGCCTCTCCTCTTAATTCTTGAATATTCATAAGGAACAGAGAATTCCTGACAGATCCAAAACAGCACACAGGAAGCCTCCTGTTAAATGCTTCCTGACAAAGACTTAGTAAAAAACAGGTATATTAAGAAGTTTTGTATTAATTGTATATTGCAATGATAGTATTTTGGATACATCATGTGAAATAAAATATCTTATTAAAGTTAATGTCATATCACTCATTTCTTCTTGTCTTTTAAAAATATGGCCACTAGAAAAGTTAAAATTAGATTTATGTCTCACTTTATACGTCCATGTAGCAACTACTTGAAGGCTTCAATTGCTTTTCTTACCATAATAGCTTTCATGACAGAGGAAATTGGAAATTAGGCCAGTGATTGAATTTATCTGTTCCAGCTACATGCATAACCTCAGGATGAGTTTGGGATCTCATAGTGTCCATGGTAAGACTGATTAAAACCAACACATTTATAATTCAAACACCATAGCCTGCAACTGACTTGTAAGCCATAGTGACATTCTAGTTTACCTTTATTTCAAAGCTGAAGGTTAAGGTTTTTTTCCCTAAATGTACATTTACCCTGTTAAATAGCTGTCTCTTTGGAGAAGGGGAAGAGTAAGAGGCACAGTACAAACTTGTCATGTTATCAGAGTCTTTTGTCAGGGATATGCAACCTTCCTTTCATTTAAGGGGTTCAGAGTTTCTGAAATAAATCAGGCTTGGGGATTGAGGAAGGAAGTGGCATTCTGTATAGTAGCCCAAGTAAGGTCTCTTTTCCAGCAGACTGTTTGCTTTTTTCTTTCCCCAGGGGCTTGTGATGGTGGTGGTTCATAAATCAAGTAAAACCTTGTGGTTGGCTGTCTTTGTTTCACTTCTGGATCTTCTGTTTAGGTAATTGGATACAATCCAAAAGTCAGACCATTCAGATTACCACCATAGTACCTTTGCCAATTATGATAATTATCCATACCATACCTTAGAGGGTTAAGTCTGATGCTTGGCCTTGCTTAAGGGTCCTGCCTTTATCTTATTACCATTGCTGAAAATCAAGGAGATGATTTCAGGACAGCTAGTTCCTCCCATCTGCATTACTGCCCTGTATGTGCTTTTCAAAGTTTCTAGCTCTTCTAAACTGATGTATTTTTGAATGGTATTATGATATGAGCACAGTGCACTCCATATATGGGTTCAGCATCCAGGGATACAGAGGGCCAACTGTGTACTATGCCATTTTATATAAGAAATTTGAGCATCTGTGGATTTTGGTATCACCAAGGCCTAGGGAGTGAGGATGGGGATGTCCTGGAACCAGTTCCCTGCAGATCCTGAGGAATGGCTATATTCTTGATCTCTATTGGGAAGAAGACTGAATCACCTATGATAAATCCACTCCTAAATCCCTATCTTCCTAAGTCTTTCTATTTGTTCCTCTCTATTAAACCCTGGAATTTCTGACTTCTTGGCTTATTTGATGTGGTCCATCTTTGAGTCAATTTGCAGACTGCCAGCTGAGAAAAACAATTAGAT
Source organism: Oryx dammah (assembly GCF_014754425.2). Lineage (NCBI taxonomy): Eukaryota > Metazoa > Chordata > Mammalia > Artiodactyla > Bovidae > Oryx > Oryx dammah. The sequence goes on along the minus strand of NW_024070185.1, from coordinate 99,473,462 downwards.
TCACTCCAGCTGCTGGAACTATCTTTTCATCCAACATCTCTGGAAAGAATACCAGATCGAAAAATAGAGTCTAATCTTTATTTATGTCTTTCCTTCCTTAGCCAAGCCCTTAATCTCACATACATTCTCCGAGGTTTTGCTGATAAATTAGGAAAGACTTAAAGTCTTTTTATATCTTAAACTTATTCCTGGTTCTGGGTCCCTGGGGACATGCTAGGCTATAATTCTCATTATAAGTCTGAAGTCAATCAGAGATGATAAGGATCTGGAGAGAATTGGCTCCCTCTTGCAAAGTAAATATCTATAGCAAGGTCACTGTGGGTTCCCAGACAGGAGAGGAGGAGAAAAAGGAGGGGGAGGAGGGAGAAGGGAGGGGAAGGTATTAGGGGAAAGGAGGAGCTGAATCTGCTGCCAAGAGAGGCTCGGTGGGGATTTGGGATACTCTGAGTCACATGAATTCCCCCAAGTCAGTTCTTGGCACCCGCTTCTTTCTGGTCAATGCCATAACTTTTGCAATAGACTTGATGAAACTCTGAATTTAACTAAGGCTTGAATTTAATGTGCTGCACAATCAAACTTTGAATGTTAGGAAGCATCAGGGAATGCAAGCTGACCATCACATACAAGAGTGTGAAGGAGACCAGACAGGAAGATAAAGTCAGTAGCACTGAGAGCAGCCAGTCATACATGGAAGCAACTAGAGAGTGATGCCCTGGACTGCTCTGGTAAAGCTGGGGAGTCAGATGAAACGGCTGTGATCCTGACATGGACTTTTCTTGGGTTTCAGCCTTCTGGGATCTTAGGGGGTCAGACCCTCTAAAGGTAGACTTGGGGGGACTTCCCTGGTGGTCCAATGGTTAAGCATCTGCTTTGCAATGCAGGGGACACTGGTTCAATCCCTGAATGGGGGACTAAGACCCCACATGCTGGGGTCTATGGAGCCCAAGCACCACTACGAAAGAGACCACATGACACAAGGAAGAGCTCACGTGACACAACTAGGACCCAATGCAGCCGAAGAAGTAAAATAAAGGCTCCCCCCCCCCCCCAAAAAAAAAGGGCAGACTGGGTTTTTATGACATGAAAAAGCATTCTCGTTGTAGAAAGTTTGCAGCTTATAAGTGATACATTCCCATCTGACCCGTACAAAAGGAAAAAAAGAAAAGCTTCTATCCACACTTGGGTCACAGGGCTGTATAGAGTTTCTGTAAATAAATAGAATTCCTCACTGGGATTAGAGAAGCAACTTCCCTGCTGCTTCAAGTTCATCCTGTCTACAAGCTCATTCATCTCCAGACAGCAGCCAGGAATATCCTTCAAACACATGAAACCTATTACAGCTCCCCATCGCCTTCAGAATAAAGTCCAAACTCTTTAACCAGGCTCTCAAACCCCTGCACACTCCACTCTGCTGACATCTCCAGCCTCATCTCATTGTCCCCACCTCCATGCTTATCCCTATTCTCAACCCTATGGCTTTTCACTGAAAGATAGCACAGTTCTTTTTTTTAAATTAATTAATTAATTTTGGGGTCTTTGTTGCTGTGTGCAGGCTTTCTCTAGCTGCAAAGAGATGGGTTACTCTTCATTGTGGTGCACAGGCTTCTCATTGCAGTGACTGCTCTTGCTGTGGATCACAGACTCTATTAGGTCCATGGGCTTCGGTAGTTGTGGTGCACTGGCTTAGTTGCCCGTTGACGTGTGGAATCTTCCTTGACCAGGGATCAAACCCATGTCCCCTACAGTGGCAGGTGGATGCTTATCCACTGTACAACCAGGGAAGTCCCTGATACAACTTCTTACACAAATTTTCTGCTAGTCTTTTTTATGACTAAAGGATAAATTGTTCCTTTTGTTCAGCTGAACATCCTGGTGGACTTTGGCTGGGCAGAGGTGAGTATGGAGCTAAGTTTGAAATCTATAGTTAATTTGGCCTATGTAAAGACCAGGATGAAGATGGGAAGGGACAAAAAATGATGAGGAGCTCAGAAGGTAAAGAAAGGAGACAGCTAGGTTAAAGAGAGAAAATAGAGAGAGAGAGAGTGAGACTAGTGCCAGTAAGAAATCCTCTGTGAAAGAACAAAGGACTTTTCATGTCTAAGGAGCAAGTTCAGGTTATTTTTTTGTCACTGCAGCCCCTCCCTCAAGACTCAAAAACCTCATCAAAGCTTGGAAAAGCTTTTACTTCCCCAATTTCTTCTTTCACGCCCCTACTACTAGGTTTTGAGATAACTTAGAATTTTAGCTAAGGCTATTGAAATTTCTCCTAAAGTAGGTATTATCTGATTTAAAAATTCTTAGTATTCCACATCAGGCTAGCAATGTCCATTCTGATTATAACCAATACAAGGTTCATTAATCACCATCTTTTTTTTTTTTTTTTATATTCTTTGTCATTTTCCATGCAGAGATTTTTGTTTGGGATTATTTTCTTTAGAACTTTGTTAACTACTTTCCTCAGAGTACATGGGTGCAGAATTTCTAAGCCACTATGTGTTTCCAAAATGCCTTTTTTTTGTCCTTATATAACAATATTTTGACTGGATATAAGATTTTCAGATCATAATCCATTATCCCCTCAATAGCCTATTGATATCATCCTTTTGTTTCTCAAGAGCCTCCAGTATTGTTGATAGTCCAATGATGTCCTCTGTCTCTCTCTCTTTTTTTCTAATAACTTGCTCTTTCCAGTTGATCAGAGTTAAAATAATCTTTGAAGCTGAGAACATTCACCAGGATACCCATGACACACTGGAGTGTGTTGTTTCATTAAACATTAAACAATGTTTCATTTCATTGTTATATCGAAACAATCAAGCATTCTTGAAAAACAAATATTGTATATTAATGCATATATGTGCAATCTAGAAAAATGGTATTGTTGTTGTTCAGTTGCTAAATCGTGTCTGACTGTTTGTGACCCCATGGACTGTAGCATACCAGGCTTTCCTGTCCTTCATTGTCTCCCAGAGTTTGCTCAAGTTCATGTCCATTAAGTCGGTGATGCCACCAACTCATCCGCTCTCGCCCTCTTCTCCTTTTTACCTTCAGTCTTTCCCAGCATCAGGGTCTTTTTCAGTGAGCTGGTTCTTGATATAGATGATCTTACATGCAAAGCAGAAATAGCGACACAGACATAGAGAACGAATGCATGGATATCAAGGGGGAAGAGGTGGTGGGATGAACTGGGAGATGGGGATTGACATACGTACCCTATTGATACTATGTATAAAACAGTTAAATAATGAGAACATGCTGCATAGCACAGGGAACTCTACTCAATTCCCTGAAGTGACCTAAATGGGAAGGAAATCCACAAAAGAGGGAATATATGTAAACACATAGCAGATTCATTTTTTTGTACAACAGAGGCGAGGTGAAGGTGAAGTCGCTCAGTCGTGTCCGACTCTTTGCGACCCCGTGGACTGTAACCTACTAGGCTTCTCCGTCCATGGGATTCTCCAGGCAAGAATACTGGAGTGGATTGCCATTTCCTTCTCCAGGGGATCTTCCCGACCCAGGGATCGAACCCGGGTCTCCCACATTGGAGGCAGACGCTTTAACCTCTGAGCCACCAGGGAACAGAAAGTAATGCAAAATTGTAAAGCAACTATACTCCAATAAAAATAAATCAATAAATAAAATCAAGTTTTCCTTTAATTTTCTTCTTTCTTCTCCTTCTGGAACTCCTATTATTAGACTACTAAGTCTCCACCTAAGTGGTCCTTTATGTCTTGTATCTGTGCATTTTTCTTAGTAGTTAGTATGCTTTATTTTCTTTTGTAATGGGTTATTGGGACAACCCCTCCCCACCCCCCCCACACCAAATACTAATTTAGTTTCCATAAGTTATCATTCTCTTTAACATCTACATTGAAGTTCTCAATTTGGCAATCATGCTGTTTAGTTGCATAATTTCACTTTTTTATGCTCTAATTCTATCTTCTTAAAAGTTCTCATTATGATTCCTCGCTCATTATGTTCTAATTGAATTTGCTTCTGTGTTGCCCGTGAATTTTGCCTCTACTTGTCCCCATCTCCTGGCCGTTCAGTTCAGTTTGGACTCTTTCCTAAAAATGACATGTTCCCTTTGTCTGTAATCTCCCTCGCTTGATAATTTGGCGACTCAGCTGTTGGAATCTCTCAAGCAGAGTGGATTGATTGCCACTGTAACATGGGCCAGCGTACTGGAACAGGAAGTCAGAAGTCTTCCGTTGAGTAGGTTGTGGCTTGGGGTGAGATCATTGTTCTCAGACACAAAAAGCTAGACCTGCTTTCTCATGTCCTTGGTCTCAGTTTTCCCCAGAGATGATCACAGCAGGGAAGAGGAGGTAAGGCAGACAGATCTGGATCCTTACCCCTACATGTTAAATAAGGAGCTTTTAGCTCTTTCTGATAGCTCTGGGCTTCCCTGATAGCTCCGTTGGTAAAGAACCCTCCTGCAATGCAGGAGTCCTGGGTTCAGTCCCTGGGTTGGGAAAATCCTCTGGAGAAAGGAAAGGCTACCCACTCCAGTATTCTGGCCTGGAGAATTCCGTGGACTGTTTAAGTCCATAGGGTCGCAAAGAATTGGACATGACTGAGCGGCTTTCACTTTCACTTTCTTTCTAGCTTTCTCTGGAGGCTTCCCTGGTAGCTCAGCTGGTAAAGAATCCGCCTGAAATGCAGGAGACCTCAGTTCAATTCCTGGGTCAAGAAGATCCCCTGGAGAAGGGATGGGCTATCCACTTCTGAATTCTTGGGCTTCCCTGGTGGCTCAGACTGTAAAGAATCTGCCTTCAATGTGAGAGACCTAGGTTCAATCCCTGAGTTGGGAAGATTCCCCCAGGAGGAGGGCATATTCTTGCCTGGAAAATCCCATGGACAGAGAAGCCTGGTGGGCCACAGTCCATGCGGTTGCAAAGAGTTGGACACCATTTAGCAACTAAACAGCAACAATGGAGCTCCCATGCCCTCTCAGAGCCTGCTGTTCTCCCCAGATCTCCGTGTGTTCATCAACCAGGAAGGCCTTTGAACTCTGTCCCTTTGGCTTTTTATGGAGGCTTCAATACAAAGACACAATCGATTACATCATCATCTATCAGTAACTGATTCAACTTCCAGCCTCTCTCCCTTTCCCCGAGGTCATGGGGGTGGGCCTACAAGTGCCAGCTCTCTCATCACAGGTTCTCCTGACAACCAGCCCCTCAGTATGTAAGTGGTCCAAAAGTCACCTCATTCGTACAACAAAAGACACTTTCATGACTCTCATCCCTTAAGGAATGCTTTAGGAGCTCTGTGCCAGGGATGGGGATGAAGACTGAATATATGGTTTTCATTATCATATTCTTATTATAAATCACAATATAATGGCCACTTCATCTAGAGATCAACAAAATGATGTCCTATGAGTGGAGTCTCAACCCTCCTGGGCCCAAGGCCACCACCTCTGCTCCAATGTCCTTGACTTCCTTAAAGTACATCCCTCGGTGATAGACCTCCACTGAAATGCCCCTCAAAGTGTACTGGAAGTTGCCTACATCAGAATCTCAGGAGAGCTTATTGAAGCTGAGCATTCTCAACTTGTGGTTGGCATTTAAAATAAGTCTTACTCATATGACAGTTTGGGAACCATGGAAGCTATAAAGCCTTGCAGAAGAAAGCTCCTAGTTCTAGAAAGATCTCAGTTCCCCACACTCACTCCCACCCCATCCCCCAACCCCTTGCCACACACACACACACACACACACACACACACTCACTGCTGTCAGTGCCCCAAGTCTGAGAACACCTGGGAAACTGCCTTTGAATTATGCAAAATCAGTTGTCTTTTTAAAGAATGATAGCTGGGAACATTCCAGTCAGATAAAATTCCTTGAATGCTGCCCATCTTGGGGTGCATCTCATTTCACAGAGCATGTGCAATGCCCTACCATAAACACCAGGTTCTCCCAGCTTTGTGGCTTCATGGGATTATTTTCGCAAGAATGCAGGCCTATGTCCTAAGCTCTTGTAACTGCCTGCCATGCCTTGCAGCTCAGTCCATTGGTGTTCACATTCTGGACAGTACTATATAGGCTTACAGTAGCACTGTTTATAATAATTCTAATCTGATAGATTTTTCTCCTTGAACACCAGGATATTGACTCTGAACCAGCAAGTGCTGAGGGCATATTGTATAGAGAAGATCATGCTACCTGCCTCGTTGGATTCAGAGCCATTCTTTTCCACAAGCCTTGAAGGAAAGAAGAGCTACTTTGTGGACTTGAGTAACCAAGTTTTCATTCTCACTTAGTGACCACAGCCTGGCACTGGAGATCCTTATCATAGCAACACAACACTTTTATTGAGAATGTGGCTTTGCATATGCATTATCTCTAATTTTCAGATCCATCTGAAAAGGAAGTAACACTGGTTTCCGCTGGAGGCACAGAGGTACACAGAGCAAGTGGTGATGCTGGCAAGTGAACCCAAGAAGGCTGGCTCCACAGTGTGCATTCCTAGCTATTGAGTGATTAGCTCTAGGCAAAAGAGTCATGATTAAGACTTGCTTATCTGGATTTGTTCATTAATTCCTTCAATACCATGGACTTTGTGTCAGGTCCTAACCTAGGTTCTTAGGACAAAAGTTGGGTACTACTGACTCTTTCTGCCCATGACATTTTCAATCTAAGGATGAATATAAACAGCTAAACAGGCAATTAAAATAATGAAAGTTAAGTGAGGGGTGAAGTTATAAATGTACATGCATGGGGGCACATAACGCATAGTTACGTAAATCTTGGAGGAGCTGGCTTCTGAGTAGAGTCCCAGGGCCAAGGTGGGGGTTAGTTAGAGGCATTGAGGGACCCAATTAGAGGAAGCAAAGCAGAATGAAGGCTCAGAGGAGGAAAGGGCACGTGTCAGGGGAGCTGCAGGAAGTTTACTACCAGGAGAGTTTCTCTGGGTGGGTTAGGGCAAGTGGCAGGGGACAAGGTTGGAGGGGTTGCTGTCACTCAGTTGTATCCAACTCTTTTGTGACCCCATGAACTATGGCCCACCAGGCTCCTCTGTCCATGGGATTTCCCAGGCAAGAATACTGGAGTGGGTTGTCATTTCTTCCTCCAAGGGATCTTCCCAACTCAGGGATCAAACCCAAGTCTCCTGCATTGCAGGAGAATTATTTATCAGTGAGCCACTGGGAAGCCCCTGCAGGGATTGGCAGGAACTTAAATGACCTCTGAATGAGAAAAGTTGGGCTTTAACCCAAGGTCATGTGAAGCCATTCAAGTATCATAAGGGTAAGAGGGTCAACTTTTCTGTATATTAAGAGGATACTGGTGACTCAGGAAGGGCAGCCTCACATGTCACTCACCTCTAGATCCCAGAGGCCCAAGTTCAATCAGCACAGGGGCTGCAAATTTCCTGGACAACAGCATATTTGACCAGAGTTTGTAAAGAATTATGAAAATGCTATGTGCATCCCTATGGTGTAAATGACTAAAACTGACTTTTTAAAATAATGTAGAAAATATGAACTGATTATTATCAATTAAATAAACTCAAAATGTCACTCAAGTGCCACATCCCTGAAGTTTTATGGGTAAATTATTTTAAGCTTTCAAGCAACAGATAATTCCTAGCTAAATAAAAATTTTTTTCTAGAGCATAGGTTTTGTTTCCCCATCACTTCATGGAAATAATGGGGAAACAATGGAAACAGTGACAGACTATTTTCTTGGGCTCCAAAATCACTGCAGATGGTGACTGCAGCCATGAAATTAAGATGATTGCTCCTTGGAAGAAAGCTATAACCAACCTAGACAGTGTATTAAAAAGCAGAGACATTAGTTTGCTGACAAAGGCCCATCTAGTCAAAGCTGTGGTTTTTCTGGTTGTCATGTATGCATGTGAGAGTTGGACCATAAAGAAAGCTAAGTGTAAAGAATTGATGATTTTGAACTGTGGTACTGGAGAAGACTCTTTCTTGAGAGCCCCTAGGACAGTAAGGAGATCAAACCAATCAATCCTAAAGGAAATCAATCCTGAATATTCATTGGAAGGACTGATGCTAAAGCTCCAATAGTTTGGCCACCTGATGTGAAAGCGGACTCATTAGAAAAGACCCTTCTGCTGGGAAAGATTGAAGGCAGGAGGAGAAGGGGACGACAGAGAATGAGATGGTTGGATGGCATCACTGACTCAATGGACGTGAGTTTGAGTAAGCTCCGGGAGATGGTGAAGGACAGGGAAGCCTGGTGTGCTGCAGTTCAAGGGGTCACAAAGAGTCAGATACGACTGAGGGACTGAATGACTAACAACAAATTGACTTTGTAGTCAACATAACCTCACTCTATAGCCTTGATAATATGTCAATAAAATGTGCGTGTATGCTCAGTCACTCAGTCGTATCAGACTCTTTGAGACCCCATGGACTGTAGCCCATCAGGCTCCTCTGTTCATAGGATTTTCCCAGCAAGAATACTGGGAATACAAGAATACAAGCAAGAATACGTTTCCTCCTCCAGGGAATCTTCCTGATGCAGGGATCAAACCCATATCTCCTGTGTCTCCTGTGTTGGCAGGCAGATCCTTTGCCACTGTCCACTTAGGAAGCCCATTTCATAAAATACCAGCAAATAAAGTTCAGAAATGTATTGAAAAAACAGTACCCCAAAGCTCTAAGTAAACTTTATTTCAGAAATGTGAATATATGTAGACTCTGAAGATAATGTTACTTCGAGTCAAAAATGGTTTTCTTTTAAAAGAAGAAGAGAAACAATATTTGGGAAAAAATCAAACTTTGATCTGGACACCTGTGTGGCTGACAAATGGATAAACAAAATTTAGTATAGCCATACCATGGAATAGTATTCAGCCCCCAAAAGGAATGAAGTATTGATACATGCTACAACACAACCTTGGAAACATTATGCTACATAAAACAAGTTAGATACAAAAGGCTACATAGTATACGATTCCATCTGTGTGAAAGGTCTAGAGTCAGCAAATCTGTGGGGATAGGAAAGTAGATCAGTAGTTGCCAAGGGCTGGAGGATGGTAGAAAAGAGGAATGATTAGTTACACATATGCTAATCAATTATTTCCATGCTTACCCCATCTTGCCTTGGGGAAATATCCTAAAGGCAAAGATTTTAACAGTGTGTTCCGGTTGGCCTTGCAAATTATTTTATATGGTTTAAAAGGTTAAAAAAAAAAAAAAAAGAGGTGTGCAATAAACAATAAGAAAGCCTTAAGACTCTTATGTAAATAAGACTAAGAAATGGAAGAGGGGCTTCCCTGGTGGCTCAGTGGTAAAGAGTCCACGTGCTAATGCAGGAGACACGGGTTCAGTCCCTGTCTGGGAAGATCCTACATATTGTGAAGCAACTAAGCTCGTGTGCCACAACTATTGATCCTGTGCTCTAGTGCCCGGGAGGCGCAATTACTGAAGCCCAAGTATCCTAGAGCCTGTGCTCCACAACAAGAAAAACAACCACAACGAGAAGCCCCTCACCACAACTACAGGAAAGCCTGTGCAGCAACAAAGACCCAGCACAGCCACAAAAAAAAAAAAAAAAAAAAAAAAAAATATATATATATATATAGTAGCTGTATATATATATAGAAATGGAAGAAACTTCAGTGGCTAAAAATCATACATACAAAAATACTCAACCTCAATTGGTCATTTAAAAATCTATAAGCAATATTTTCATCTGTCAAATTTAAAACAACTTAGAAAAAGGCGATTCTGAGTTCTAGCAACCATGCCAAGTAATGAGCAGTTACAAACCTCTCTTGAAACATTTCAGCAATATGTGTCAGAAAGAAACTGGAAAGAAATTATGCATTAACATTTTTTTTTCTTTATTTAAAAAATTGAGATATAATTCCCATACCATAAAGTTTGCCTTTTAAAGTGTGCCATTCAGAGGTGTTGTGTGTGTGTGTGTGTCTTAAGTATGTTCACAATGTTGTGTGACTGATTACCACTAATTGCAAAACATTTTCATCATTTCAAAAAGAAACCCTGTATCTGCTGGAGTCACTCCTCTTTCCTACCATCCTCCAGCCCCTGGCAGCTACTGATCTACTTCCTGTCCCCACAGATTTGCCGACTGTGGACATTTCATACAGATGGAATCATATACTGTGTAGCCTTTTGTATCTAACTTGTTTTATGTAGCATAATATTTCCAAGGTTGTGCTTTGGCATGTATCAGTACTTCTTTCCTTTTTGGGACTGAATACTATTCCATGGTATGGATTTACTAAATTTGTTTATCCATTTGTCAGGTGATGGACATTTGGGTTGTTGTCCACTTTTTGGTTATTATGAACAATGTTGCTATGACCATTCATGTTCAAGTTTTTTGTGGGCACATAGACTCCTTGTTTTCAATTCCCTTGGGTGTATGTCTAGGAAAGCTTTTATTTACATATGCATCCGTTCTTCTGTAGTAAACGTGTACTGTTTTTTATCATTTGAAAAGCAATATGTTACCTTAAAAAAACTAAAAACACAAGAACCAATAGGCTTACGGGGTGTTGGTGACGCGGTCACCTCTGATTCCTTCCAATAACCACTGGCTTCTCAAATTTAAAACCAAATAAAAACAAAACAATAAAACAGAACTAGACAATTCCAGAAGAGTGAAACAAAATTTTAGTGTTTTCCTCACATGCAGAGAAATCCTTTTGTCAAGCAGAAGGAGGGGGAGGAAACAGCTAATGCAGTGCTAACACAAGCAGGTGCAAAGATGTTAAGTGATATCTGAATTAGTATTAAGGAGTTTCTCCACGATTACCAGTGAAAGCCATTTGTGAAAGTACTGGAGGGAAGGGAAGGTGAGAGAGAAATGGACATAAAAATGACTAGGAAGACATGCCAAGTTCAGGCCATTAAAAAGCTGGAAATAACTCAAGGACACAAAATGAAATGCCTGACAAAACAGACAATAATGTGAGTACTCAGCGCTCTGGAGAGGTCAGGGACTGAATATGAGTTGAGGCTTAAAGGGCAGAGGATCCTAATAGAGAAAATGAAATTGGAGGGAGAGAGAGGAACTTTCAGACCATGGAAACAGCATGAGAAAAAAGGAAGTACTGGCTCAGTTTGAAGAACAGGGGGTGGACGTGGGGTGCTGGGAGAGAAGGTGGAATGAAGTGAAAAAAGGAAGGACTCTTGAGTGATGCTGAGGAACATGCTGAGGGTCAGAAAGAGAAGCCAGAGTCAATGAGAGGTTAAGCTCTAGGTTAATACAGAAACAGAGCAGAAGTAAAACAAGCAGAAAAATAAAAAGCAAAATAAGAGCAAAATTAAAAGGTGCAGACTGTGGGCAGATGGGCAGGGCTGGGAAGTCAAAAATGTTTGTTGGATGCTGATCATGGTATAGACAGCATCTGTACTGTCTCAAATTAAGTGAACCGTCTCAAATAGTCACCGGGCTGGAAGATTGGAAGGGACTCTTCATTGCCTGTGTAAGGAATTCAAGTCAGAATTCTTTTCAGCCCAGGATTACTGGGACCTTGGATGAAAAATGCATCACTGTTGCAATTTCCAAGTATCTGTACTCAAAACTTTCATTAATTCCTGGCATGCTCCTTAAGTCCTAATAATCTGATTTTGGTTCTTTCCACTCTACTGAATGTGAGGAGCAGTCAGCCACTTGTTTTGTGGGGGGTTTTGGCTCTGCTGTGTAGCTTGTGGAACCTTAGTTCCCCAACCCAACCAGAGATTGAACCTGGTCCCACAACAGTGAAAGCATAGAGTTCTAACCACTGGACAACTAGAGAATTCCCAGAGCAGCCTTTCTCAAAACTTTTTTTGGCACAAGAGTCAGTTGGTTACTCTCAGGGTCAGAAGCCATTTCTAGCTCTATCAGAACACCTCTCCCTTTTGTCTTTTCCTGAAGAAAATACAATGTAAAACAAGAGAGACCATCCATAAAGAAGCTAAGTTCTCATGTTGTTGTTCAGTTGCTAAGTCCTGTCTGACTCTTTGCGACCCCATGGACTGCAGCACGCCAGGCTCCTCTGTCCTTCACTATCTCCTGGAGTTTGCTCAAACTCATGTCCACTGAGTTGGTAATGCCATACAACTATTTCATCCTGTCACCCGCTTCTCCTCCTGCCTTCAATCTTCCCCGGCATCAGGGCCAATGAGCTGACTCTTTACATCAGGTGGCCAATGTATTGGAGCTTCAGCTTCAGCATCAGTCCTTCCAATGAATATTCAGGGTTGATTTCCTTTAGGATGGACTGGTTTGATCTCCTTGCTGTTCTCACATGCTGACACTGCAGGAAGTATGTCTGCTCCTGAACTCACCAGCCTTCATTCCTTTTTGTCCATGACACCACTGACTTTTCTTCTTGAAATCTAAGGCACCTGTGATATTCCTTGCACTACTTTTCTTCTTTGAAAGGAGAGAGGAACTAGCCATCACTGTATGTGTGTGTGTGTATATATATGGAGAAGGTGATGGCACCCCACTCCAGTACTCTTGCCTGGAAAATCCCATGGGCGGAGGAGCCTGGTGGGTTGCAGTCCATGGGGTCGCTTAGAGTCAGACACGACTGAGTGGCTTCACTTTCACTTTTCACTTTCATGCATTGGAGAAGGAAATGGCAACCCACTCCAGTGTTCTTGCCTGGAGAATCCCAGGGATGGGGGAGCCTGGTGGGCTGCTGTCTTTGGATCACACAGAGTCGGACACGACTGAAGCAACTTAGCAGTATATATATATATGTATAATTACATTCCCATTCCCACATGGTTAACAAACATAGGGTCAGAAAGATTAAGTGAACTGCCTCAAACTCCACAGTTACTAAAAGGCTGTCTGCCACATTGGCAACCTCTCTTCCTGGGTGCTTTTCTCCCACTGAATGTCTAAATAGGTGACCAGAACCCTGTCCTTAGTTCTTGTCCGTTGACACTGTCTTTGGTTATTGCTTTCAGTGGTTCTCAGCTATCATCTCTATGGAAATGACCCCAAGTCTCCACTTTCAAACTCACTCCTTGCCCTGCTTTGCAACCCCCTGGAATGTAGCCTTCCAGGCTCCTCTGTCCAAGCAAATTTTCCCAGTAAGAATACTGGAGTGGGTTGCCTTTCCTACTCTAGATCTTCCTGACCCAGGGATCGACCCCACGTCCCTTGCATTGGCAGACAGATTCTTTACTGCTGTGCCACCTGGGAAGCCTCCACGCTCCACAGCAGCCCATCAATGGTCTGCAGAATTCTCTAACCTCTTGCCTGTGTTCCTTCCACTGGCCTGGTGTTGGAAGATGACACAAGTTCCAGGGTTGATGTCAAGGGTAAGGAAACAGCAAAAACAAGGTGAAAATGGGAGCTGTGGAGGCAGCAGGGGAGGGCATAACAGATACTTTCAGTCCTGGTATAAAGAAATGATATCCTTATATTGTTTAATTACAAGTCCATGGTGTTAGCACAGATGTCTTCATGACTAATAGACTAAACAACGAAGCACATGAAACCACCCTGAGTCTCTACCAATCTCTCCCAGGATAGGGCAGGGGTTGTGCAAAGTGTTTAGCACATTCTGGTTCTTAGGCAACTAGCTGCTTAAGAAACAAAGTTATGTACGGGCTTCCCAGGGGGCACTAGTGGTAAAGAACCCACCTGCCAATGCAGTAGACGTAAGAGACATGGGTTCCATCCCTGGGTCAGGAAGATTCCCTGGAGGAGAGCATGGTAACCCATGGGATACCTGGAGAATCCCATGGACAGAGGAGCCTGGCGGGCTACAGTCCATAGGGTCACAAAAAGTTGGACACGACAAGCAATTTAGCACACAGTTACATATGTTTACTTGGTTTTTTAAAAAATGTGGAGTTAGTGATTCTAAGCTATCTCACAGAGGTTATTTTTAAGACAAATTACTCAAATGCATTCCCTGCAGTTCTGCACAGATAATTGCTCACCATTTTGTAATGTTTGTCTCCCTTCCAACCAAAAGTTTAGTCATAAACTATAACTTGAAAAGAATAAATAATCCAAACATTATACCTTAATAAACATGAGAGGGAAATGTCTAAACTATTTTCATGTACATGAACATAGTTCTGTGGTATGTAGTAATCTCATCTATCAAATGATACATGTAAAGCATTTAAACTAGCTTTATAATTATATTCTTGTTTGGCAGGTTTGAGTTTCGTTCTTTAGAACAACTTTAAGAGTTGGAATATGGATGGTTATTGAAGTTACAGATTTTTTTTTTTAATTTTAAGGTTTATACAATGAGTTTTAAAGCTTTGTAGGCAGAACTTTAAACAACAGGATCTAGTAAAGGGACCTGAAAGACGCAGGTGGGGGCCATTCCCAGTTCTGCCGACAACTGTATATCTAACTCCCTGTGATCATAGCTTTCACAGTGTACGTCTCAGCTTTTTACTCTAAAATAAGGGCAAGGGCTCTTCAAAGTTTGCCTAGCTATAAAAACTCTAAGACCTACACACAAATTTTGTTGATCATTTCTGAAACATTAGGATTAGAAGTCTACTTTACAGACCAAGAGGCACGAGCTTGTTTACTGGGTCAAGGGGCTAGGTGTGGGCCCTCTGGCAGGTCACAGCCAAACCCCTTCTACAGTGTTTGTCCCTTGGGATTGGCTCTCCAGTTAAAAGCATTCTTCTCTGAGGGCTGGTGGTAAAACAGGCCTGGGGATGCCTCCAAGCTTGGGAGGAGCCTGGTCGTGGCTAGTGTGCGGAGTGGCACGTAGTCTATTTCTCTCTGAGGTCTCCAGCAGTGAGGCCACTCCATTCGTTTGCTTGGATCTACCTTTCATAGCCATTGGATGGTAAGATCTCAAAGGCTGAGATCAGGTTGTAAGTGCAGGTGAGAAGAGAATAGAGGACCACTGAGTATTTTCTAAATGTTTTAATGGGCCAGGAATTTTCAAATCTGCCTGCACAGAGCAAAGAGCAGTGCTCAGGCTTCACTCAGAATAATTAAACCAGACTTCAGAGGCAGGGCCCAGGCATCTGTAGTCTTTATAAAAGATTCTTCAGGTGATTTTAGCATTAGACCAATACAGAAAAGCCTGACTGCCTGATAGCTCAGTTGGTAAAGAATCCATCTGCAATTCAGGAGACCCCAGTTCAATCCCTGGGTCGAGAAGATCCCCTGGAGAAGGGAAAGGCTACCCACTCTGGTATTCTGGCCTGAAGATTTCCATGGACTGTACAGTCCATGTGGTCACAAAGAGTCGGACACTGAGCAACTTTCACTCACTCCCTCTCATCTCATCTGTAACACAGGTAAATTTTCTTTGAATAATTCTGCTGTGAATGGTAGAACATGTTATTTATAAAAATATAAAAGACATGAAATAAAAATACATTATTGCTAATATTTTGATTGTATTCAAATTTTTTATTTTTTGAAAAACTTAAGACAGTGATTTTAAATAATAAACATGGTATATTATAGACACTTTTTTAAGACAGTTTATTAAATCTGGACTCCTACAGTTCTCCTGTGATGCTTTCTTCAACATGTATATAATTTCTTATCATTTTATCATCACTTCAAACTTGCTAACAAACAAACAATCGCTCTGTCTGCTTAAGTGAAACTTCATTGGAAGGAAATACTCCACTATCACATAAAAAACACATATACAGAACAGTCATTTATTTTAATATTTACAAACACAAGAAGTTTGTCCAGCCATTTCGGTTTTGCTGTTACACTGCCCATACTGAGATCAGCAAAAAACTAAGGAATAAGCAAGATTTCATTTCAGCAGTGCAAAAGATGGCATCAACCAAACTTCATTAAACAAAACCAACAAATCACAAACATGGTCAGCAAAATTCAGCTTGTATGACAATGACTTAAATAAATAGAGTGGGTCACAACTAGACTGGTTTGCACTGTGCAACTTTCCTCAGGGAACAATACTACCCCCCATTTCACATAGAAAGGAATATGCATCAAAGCCTTTGTTCATGAAGAAAATGCCCTTCAAACAAATTCATCATAAGGCAAAAAAAAAAAAAAAAGAATGAAGCAGTTTGGCCCAGAGAAAGCTTGCATATAATGTGTACACACGGTATATACAGGTTTACCGATACACTGCAGTTTAAACCATGTATATACTCATTACACAATTAAATGAAACTGGCTCAGTGAAGTGAAAAAGTATTCATATAAATATGTAGTTATTGCTAATAAGTGACACGTTATGCTTTGACATGGAAACTGCAGAAACAAAAAAAAAAGAGTGTGAAGCTGCCATATTGCCAGCGTCAGCCCTGCAGCAGGCATTCATACGGACAACATGCCATCCATTCCTGAAGAAAAAGCAAAAAAATTCCACTACAATAAAAAAAGAGAGAAAGGCGTATGCACTGTCCCTTACATTTTCGCCTTTAAAAAAAAACAAAAAACAAGTCCAGTTCACCACAAGCTAAGCACAACCTGACAAGCGGGTTTAGCGGCATGATGGGGAGAGAATAGTGAAACAGAGCATGCATTTACAACCGGAACTGTTCTAGTCTATTTTGTCATACAAACTGGAATACAAAAATCCAATTTAAATAAGACTAGACTAACAGGAATTTAAAAAAAAAAAACACACACAGTAGACTTCGTTTGATACTGATTAATTTTAAGAGTAAAACTCATTCTGTCCCCTCTTAATACTCTACTGCAATTTATTTCTTGATGGCTAGAATATTTATTTACTTAAAAAAGATATTAAATACCTGTATCATGAAATTACATTCTTTTTAACAATAAGACAGACTGTGTAAGAAAATAGCTCATGTGTGAAATGTGTCTGAAATGCATTTTTCCTCACAACTATCAAAACATTCACTCACACTAAGACAAACCCCCCTCCCCCCACCCCCTGACAAAAAGTTAAGGAAACATGGGGTGGGTCAGGTGAGGAGCAGGGAAGGAAAGATTCACCAGCACAGTGATTAACAATGGTTCAAGACAGAACCAACAAGAGTTGGTCAAAAAGATGCCTTCGAGACATGGCTACAATTAAAAACCAAACTCAACCACTTTTGGTTCATTGCGGTGAGACGGAAAAAATATTTCTCACAGATTCATATAAATACTAGACTCCAGCTCTCTTGTTATTATTACTTTTAAAGTTTTTTCCGTTTGTTTTTGCAAGGCCTAGCTATCGTATTACAATTTATATTTGCTCTGCAACGACTACAAGAGGTAGGCATGAAGCATGAAAAAGTTTCTCAGTTAGTACCTCGTTGTGGGCGCTCCATTGCATAACACCTTTCACTTTAGACATGAAAAGGGATTACACCTTTTAGTCTCTTCTCACCACCCCAACAAAGCTGCTGCCATCTCATACATGTTCTAATAGAGTGTACTCACCAGTAAGAAACTTTCTCTACTGAAGGATACTGTCATCGTGTTTGTTGCAGAACATTCATTTATATATAGATTTATTTATATACTTTTAAAAAATAAGTGACAACAACAAAAACCGAACCCAGGTTCCTAGAACCAATTCTCTTGATTCTCTACTTCCTCAAAATAAAATATAACCATTTGGCCAAGACTACAGATGTGTTTTTTTTTTTTTCTTCCTTTTTTTTTTTCTTTTCACAGATGCAAGCGCCATGCAAAAATAAATTAAAGAACAGATACCAAAACATACATGTGATAAAACTACTGAAGGTAGATTTTTTAAAAGTATTTATATAAAGATAATTTATAATACTTCTCTTTTTTCCTTTATGTACAGTCACAAAGCTGTAGTTATACATCTAGAATTTCTTCAGCTGTGCCTCCACAGCGCAGTCTGTAGCGACCAGTTCTCCAGCTTATCGTTGGGTCCCATAATGCCGACAAAAAAATGTATATTGTCATGGATTCACGGATGAACCAGGCTACTGCATAGTCAAGCTTTGAAAAACACAGTGTGCCACCCTAGGAAGTAGGAACATAAATAATTCACTGCCTGATTACAGACCCGGTTAAAAAGTGAGGTACTTCCGTCTAACTCTGTTAAAGACATCACATAAAATCAAGCTTGGGGCTTCCCTGGTGGCTCAGTGGTAAAGAATCTGCCTGCCAATGCAGGAGACATGGGTTCGATTCCTGATTCCGGGAAGATCCCATATGCTGTGGAGCGATTAAGCCCGTGCACCCCAACTACTGAGCCTGTGCTCCAGAGCCCGGGAACCGCAACTACTAAAGTCTGTAAACCCGTGTCCCACAACAAGAGATGGTAATGCAATGAGAAACCCACGCACCACCCAGCACAGCCAAATATAAAATAAATACATAGAAACTATGTCTGTATAACCAGCTGAAAGTTGAAAATCAAGTTCCATTTTGTGTCCACATTCCACTAAGGAAACTAATGCTTAATTTGATTTTAATCTTCACTGGGGGGCTAAAAAATGGCTTTAGATAATGTAACAGTCATGTTATATTGGTTAAGAAAAATGTTCATTAGGAATAGAAACAGTATTAACATAAACTGCTATCCTAACATATTTTAAGTTTGAAGACTTGTCAATTTGCTTTAACATCATTTTTTTTGGAGTCTTAATAAAAGTGACTGTATAACCAGCTGAAAGTTGAAAATCAAGTTCCATTTTGTGTCCACATTCCACTAAGAAAACTAATGCTTAATTTGATTTTAATCTTCACTGGGGGGCTAAAAAATGGCTCAGACATATTTTCAACTTTTTCTAAATCAAAACTATTTTAGTTCCACCAAATGATCTCCAACCTTTGCACACCTATCCACATACCTGGACACCCCTGAGTTGAATGTAGTCAAATATAAACCATGCCAGGCAATGACACATGAAAAATACCATAATATCCCATCTGAATACATGGTGGGCTGCCCATCCAATAATTAAACTGGCAACAAAGCATTCTGAAATTGGCTCGCAAATTATTGTAGCAGGAAGCATGTTAATTCGCAGTTTGGTCCACCTTGAAAAAAAAAAAATGATTTTCTTTAAACAACAGCCTGATTACAAGACTAATCAATTTTTCTCAAAATGATCAACATTATATCCCATTAAAGGCCTTTTACATAAGCTTTAAAGAGTATTTAATGAATCACTTTTCTATATTTAGTGTCTCAAAGAAAAATGTCTATAAATTTATTTGCATGGCCTATACTCTGATGAGTTAAGATCATAAAATTCCAGGGGTAAAAATGTTAGAAAATAGAGGTCAGCATAAAAAACCCCAAAGTCTCAACATCTGTTTTTTGAAAGCTTACAATGGAAAGAAAATATACTGAGACATTAACTTTATTTTAATGAAGAAGTTAACTTCTCTTTTCTGGAACAAAACAAAATCTGACTTTTCATTTTTTTTTTTTTTTAAACCAAGTTAAGACCATGTAAAAATACTCCTCATTCCCTTTTTCTTTTAATAAAGTATAAAAAGAAGAAAGCCAGCTGACTTACCTGATCATTCTGGACTGAAATTGAGAAATTGAATAGGAGCCAGAGTTTTGCATTGCAACTTGAGTGGACATTGCAAACCTCCAACCTCTGAAAATTAAGACAGTTATAAAATGAGCTATGATCATGAACACATACATGCAAGGATGACAGGTTATGTATTTATTCACTACTATAAAGGGTAAGCAGCGTTATTTACAGTAGCCAAGATATGGAAGCAACCTGTCAATCACCAGATGAATGGATAAAGAAGATGTTGTCCATACATACAATGGAATATGGCTTAGCCATGAAAAAGAATGAAATCCTGTCATTTACAACAATGTGGATGGACACAGAGGGTATCATGTTTAGTGAAATAAGTGAGACATAGAAAGATAAATATTCTGTTATCACTTATATGTGGAATTTAAAAAATAAATGAATGACTAAGCAAAAAAAGAGACTCACAGAGTTAGAGAACTGGTTACCAGTGGGGAGAGCGAAGGAGGGAGGGGCAAGATAGAGGAAAAGCATGAAGGTATACAGACCACTATGTATAAAATAAACAGGCAACAAGGGTATAGTGAATAGAACAGGGAGATACAGTCATAATTTTGCTATAACTTTAAATGGAGTATGATATATAAAAATACCGAATCACTATGTTGTACACCTAAAACTTTATAATACTGTAAATCAGCTATTCTTTTTTTTTTCTTTTAAAGTGAGCAACTGCCAGTGTTTAGGGTGAGCCTCGTCCCAGGATAGCCCCCCACGTAGGGTGTATCATCCTTAAACACATTTCAGTCACTACAGAGGCCCATGACAGTACCACTTAAGAACCAGAAGGAACCACAACCCCTCAGTTCACAGTTTAATAAACTTAAAATACAGACATTCTCAAAGTACTAAATGGAGTGGGGCCTGTATTTAACAGTCTCTGAACACTATTAACCAGAAAAAGGAGTGGTGGGGGATATGTATGTGAATATTCAAGAAGAAATATAAACCAAAAGTGGCATTCCATATCTCACGAGAAACGATATGAAACCACGGGCCACTAACACCACCAGAAGACAAGTTTGAAAACATACTTCAACTTTTACGATCACACCTTCAGTAAATTATCACACAGGGAAACAACTCCCTTTGAAAAAGCAAATGAGTGTCATTTTGTGATAGAAAAGTGTGATTAAGCCAATCATGAATCATTAGGTAGCTTCTTAGCAAAGTATCAAATAATCTACTGAGAAATTTCAAAATTTGAAATCTCATTCTTTAAATTTTCACCTACTGGCTTTATGACTGCACTGATACTTTTAATTCTTATAAAACACATAAACATTTACATTCGTAATAATGAAAATTTACAGTCACAGAGAAGCTTCAATTTAACCACTTCAAATCACATACATTTTTTAAAGAGTTTAAATGTATTTATTTTATTTTTTAAATTGAAGTACAGTTAATTTACAATTATAGTTTCCAAGTGCACAGCAAAGTGATTCAGTATTTACTGGGTTGGCCAAAAAGTTCGTTTGGGGTTTTCCCATAATATCTTACTATATATGTGTGTGCTTAGGCCCTTATTTACTTGTTTTATAAATGATGGTGGTGGTTTAGGCACCAGGTCTTGTTAGATTCTTGTGGTTCCATGGACTGTAGCCCACCAGTGATCTCTCTCCATGGGATTTCCCAGGCAAGAATATTGGAATGGGTTGCCATTTCCTTCTCCAGTGGATCTTTCCTACCAGGGATCATACCTGCATTGCAGGCAGATTCTCCACCACTGAGCCACCAGGGAAGTCCCCTATTTTACATACAGTAGTGTATATATGTTAACCCCAAACTCCTAATTTACCTCCTCCTCCTGTCCTCCACTATCCCCTTTGGTAAACATTAAGCTTGTTTTCGACGTCTGTGAGTTTGATATTTGTCTTTCTCTGTCTGACTTACTTCACTCAATATGATAACCTTTAGGTCCGTCCATGTTGCTGCAAAAGACAGTATTTCATTCTTTTTTATGACTGAGTAACATTCCATTATATATTCACATCACAGCTTCCTCCATTCATCTCTCGATAGGCATGTGAGTTGCTTCCATGTCTTGACTATTGCAAATAGTGCTGCTATGAACACTGGGGTAAATGTATCTTCAGATTAAGACTTTTCTTCAGAAATATGCCCAGGAGTGAGACTGCAGGATCATATAATAACTCCATTTTTAGTTTGTTAAGTAAATTCCATACTGTTTTTGAAACCACATTAATTTGAAGAATGTAGAGAAATTAGAACATTTATTTGCTTCATTAGTGTGTACCTGAATAATTAGTAGGAATTACAGTCTAAAAGTATTAATCTATTCTGTACTTACTAGCAAAAAATAAAAATAGCACTTAATCCACGGGTTTAACAAACAGAAAAAGCCAACATAAGTTTGGAAATAAAAAATACAACAACCTAATTTAATTTAGTTTTCTTACCGGTCAGCTATTGCTTTGGCCATAAAGTAATCTTCAGCAATATACTGAGCAAAAGCTATAAGCCCTCCTGCTTGATCTAACACATCCTTTCTCATTAAACAAGACATTCCTGTCACACACTTGAAACCAGTGACATTGGCAGAGATATAGGACCTTGGATGAGAGGTTCCAAAATACACCTGCCAAGACAAAACCGGAAACATACGTGCACAATTAGAAGTTTATGTTAGAAGTATGATGTTTATAAATTCCTTTTCCTAATGAACTTAAGAATGATTGGGTGAACAGTCTATTATTCTTACATAAACTACCTGAATAAACAGTGGTACAAAATAATGTTTACATATAGCAAGCAGTCAGTAATTTCTAATTTGGTTGACTACTCTTGTTATTATCACTTTTTTTTTTTTAAATCTTTTTTTTTTAATTTATTTATTTATTTTTAATTTTTACTTTACAATTCTGTATTGGTTTTGGCATAGATTGACATGATTTACAAAGAAGTAGTATGTACTTCTTGGAGGGAAAAGTATACTTTATTCTCAAATAAATACTGTCTTTCCTAAAACTCCAAGATTTTAAAGATTTACTGAAGTAAAACAATTTGGATTTAAATAAGAGAGGTGAAAATATCACTTACTGATATACGATATTAATGTTTAATGTACCCTCTTTTCATACTGTTCACATAAATATACACACATCTACACACACAGGTATATGTACATATGTGTATGTGTACACGTATGCACGTGGCTATACACACACAACACTCACAGGTACATCAACCAAAAGAACAATCCTATTTCTTAATTTCTTTTCCTGTATATTTTTGTAGTTAGCTGTTTCCTGCCCAAGTCACTAAGCTCAAATTCCCCATTTTTCAGTGTATTTTTCATAAACAGGGTGAACACTAATAGTCTGTCTCCCATTTTACTGCCCCTTTCATAATGTGCTTTGGAGTCATCAAAAATGCAAACTGCTAAACTAATGGTAGAATAAAATGGTCATCCAAATTTACTCAACTTATCAGATATAAAACCTATTTATTATTTATATCTTAAATATGTTGCCTTTTCTAATTAGTCATCTCTGTATCCTAGGGGGATTGGTTCTAGCAGCCCTGGACCAAAAATCCACCAATATACTTTTTGTGTATTACCTACATCTGTCAGATTACTTACCATACCTAATACAATGTAGATACTATGTAAATAGTTGCTGGCTCAAGGCAAATTCACATTTTGCTTTTGTAACTTTTTTTTCAAATACTTTGAGTCTATGGTTGGTTGAAGCCACAGATGTAGAACTCACAGATATGGAGGGCAATAGCACCTCGAAATGGAGAGAAGTGATCTTTCTTAATGGCAGAAATCACATACATGGCATAGAATAAGCTAATAATCAAAGACGATTAAGAATGAGATTCTTCCTACCTAACCTATGCCCAGACTGGAATGAAGCCCTAGTATTTGTGGGATAGAACTGAACCAAACTTCTAAAACTAAAAGCACCTATCTTAATTCCTTAAGCAGTTATTAAGTGAGGTTTCAGGAATGAGGTGGGACCGGGCACTGTGATGAAGGCTCCCACGATTTCTTTATAGACTGGAATAATTCCTTGGGCCTATCTCCATTCACTTTAAGTAATGATGACTTTCAGGGATTAAACCTAAACTGAGGGAGTGAGTATATCTGTGAGATATCTATTATTGACATACATATCAAGTTGGATATTTCCAAAACAAAAACATAACATGGAGCATAAGAATAAAAAGCATTTAATTTTAAAGTAACTACCTAGAGTTTCTTTACTAAACAAAAACTGTGGTTTCTGGCCTTCCCCAGTGGCTCAGTGGTAAGCTCTGCTTGCAGCGCAGGAGATACAGGAGACTCGGTTGGATCCCTGGGAGGAGGGCATGGTAACCCATTCCAGTATTCTTGCCAAGAAAATCCCATGGACAGAGGAGTCTGGCAGGCTGTAGTCCATGGGGTCACAAAAGAATGGGATAGAATGGAAGCAACTAAGCATGCATACATGTATGATTCACACTGCCAAAGGCTGAATGCAAGTTTCTACACTGTACCCTTTACCCTCAAATGATTGCAATTCAAAAGAATATAAATACAGATATGCTTCAGGTTGGTATATTTGGAGATTGAAACTGTATACCCTTCTGTTGTAACATTAAGACAAGTCTTTTTCTCCTAATGTTTAACAGTACAGGAATGGTGAAGTATAGGATACACTTATATAACAAACTATGATCGAGCCAATAAAAAAATTACTTTTATAAAATAGTATTAATGATATGGGGAACAGTTTATGAAGTAACTAAAATAAGATACAAATTACTTTTGGTATAATCTCAACTTTGCTTTTTAGAACGTAAACAGAGGGGAGAAGTCTTAATGCTAAAATAAACTAATTTTTTAAAATAGAAACTTCCTCTAACTGGTAGGGTTCTGGGAGTGGTTTGTGTTTTGATTTATTCTGCTCATTATACTTCCTCCTAACTTATAGTTTCCTACACGTAAGTCTGTATATTGTTAAGCTGTGGAGTAAAAATGAAAAACATGAGTTGTTCAGATAATTTTAGAAATCTGTTGTAGAAGGAAATCAAATGGATTTTACAATGATTCATATGAGCAATTTTCCTTTTTTTTGTATATACTGAAATACTTCATGATACTTAAGATGCATAATTTGCAGACCAGATCTTTGAAAGAACTATATAACACATACTTTTATATAAGTCAGTAATCCGGAGCTGAATTCAAGAATTGAAAGTAAGGACCACAAGGAAAAAGAATATACTGCGCTAAGCTGGTAATAAGACCACAAGGTGTTTCCTGGGCACATCTGTTCCTTGCCAGAGCACAGGAAGTTCAGCTGGGAGGGATTCCGGGGCCCCAAGCATTTCTTCACTAATGAAAACAGCTGCTCTCAACTTGAGGCTGCCAGTACTCAGCAGGTTGTGTGTGTGCTAAGTCACTCCCGTCGTGTCCAACTGTTTGCGACCCTGTAGACTGTAATCCCGGAGAAGGCAATGGCAACCCACTCCAGTACTCTTGCCTGGAAAATCCCATGGGCGGAGGAGCCTGGTGGGCTGCAGTCCGCGGGGTTGCTAGGAGTCGGACATGACTGAGCAACTTCACTTTCACTTTTCACTTTCATGCACTGGAGAAGGAAATGGCAACCCACTCCAGTGTTCTTGCCTGGAGAATCCCAGGGACGGCGGAGCCTGGTGGGCTGCCATCCATGGGGTCGCACCGAGTCGGACACGACTGAAGCGACTTAGCAGCAGCAGCAGCCTGTAACCTGCCAGGCTCCTCTGTTCACGGGATTCTCCAAGTAAGAATACTGGAGCAGGTGCCCATGCCCTCCTCCAGGGGATCTTTCCGACCCAGGGATTGAACCTGCACCTCTCACGTCTCCTGCATCGGCAGGTGGGTTCTTTACCACTAGCGCCACCTGGGACGCTCACTCAGCAGGTTTAAACAGACTTAATACAGTTAGCTTCAGGCACCTCAGCCCAACTCTCAGCATAGCCTCAAGCTTCTGGGAGATTAGGGATCTGATTATACAAGCGTATTATCTATAAGCATTGTACTTACCTGTTCTAAAGTAGCAGCAAAGCCCTGTCTGTCTGCTACATATGGCAGCCCGTGAACCAGCCCTACTTTTTCTGTCATTTGGTTAACCATGTCCGTGAGTGTGTCTGGAATCACTATGATGCAAAAGAAAAAGGTACAGAGGGAGAGGGGGAAAAAAATTTCCTTTTAGTAAAATGCCCATGAACGTAATATGTTCTGTGAGTTACTAAATTCTTAATAAATGTTTTCTTTGAATATAGGTCTAATAAAATGAATCTCAATCACTTTTCTGAGTAGAATAGAAAATTTCAAAAAGGGTAATATATGGTAGGGAATTTATTCTGGACCTTTGCAGGCTGTTAAATACCTAAGATGTACCAGAGGTGGGATGTATCTTGAAAATGTTAGCAGTCCTTGTTTCTGAACCTCCAGACTCGAGTAATGGACAATGTGTCCTAGTGGAAAAGGTACAGGAGCGAAAGTCCAAGGACCTCAGTGTTCATTCTGGCTCCTGCATTGCAATCATAGGAAATGAGCCTCCTCTTTCTGAGAGTAGGAGATGTTCTTTCACTTAAAACTGCTAATTAGAACTGAATGAGAATATACCTGATGGAGGTTTGTACACTGAAAACATAACAAATATATGACAGTAAACAATTTAAGACAGCAAATGTGAAAAACGAACCTAATCTCTGACCAAGGACTGTTAGTCCTGTAATGATCTAATTAAGTCGAAATGCCACATTTACTACTAATTTTCAAATTTTAAGCTGATAAAATTTAAATCATTGTCCCATTTTTAAAGAGCAAAAAATCTCATATGATTTTACCTGACTTCATTTTTATTTCCTTCAAGTGTTTAACTTTAAGAACTCAATCTACTGTATAAAAGTGCATTTGGGCCTTATTTATACAAGTCGTCTGGGAAGTGCTTCTCAACTGCTGTCCTGCAGGTGACAGGTGGCGTATCCAGAGACAGTTGTGATCATCACCACCAACAGAGATGTGCTACTGGTGGGGCCAGGGATGCTGCTAAACACCTGCAGAACGGCTCTGACGACAGAGAAGTACCCAGACCCAAGGTGCTGAGGTTGAGAAAACTGAGGTATTAGAATATAATGGAATCATATGGAACACTGAAATTATAAGCATAAATGTTTTAAAAATCCACATATACAAATTATAATTTCAATATATAAAAGGCGTCCTGCAAAAATCTGCTAAGTAAAAAGCCATGAATGAGTTCTAAAAATGCATGTAATTCCAGTAAAATATGTATCAATTAACTTCTGTCCCTTTGCATGAGATAGTATATTGCATATGCCACCAATAGATTAAAGTAAAAGATAAATATCACTTGAATAAGGGAAAACTTAGATCCATGAAAAAGCTGATTATACCACAGTTGTGGTATAATGTACCACAACTGTTTTTTTTTTTAAATGTTTGGGATTTTCTCTTCAAAACGAAAGCATTTTCATATGTGTAACATTCTAGTTTAGCATAAAAAAAACTTCAAAATTTTAGTAAGTATAACTTAACATACTACCATGAAGTAATGATAAAATAACTTACTTTATTAGGTAAACTAATATGATTGATAAATGTATTTTCAGGTTGCTCTTGGCATTTTATTATTGAATGAATAATTTTACAAAATAAGTAAGAAAAAACCTTACCTCTTATTCCACTATCACAAATCCATATAAGATCATACTTTGCAACTTCATATCCTGGCATTAAATTATTAATCTTAGGATTAATGCCAACCTTTTTGCCACCTAAAATTTTAAAAATATAGCAGTGAACAATTCATGCCATATTGAAAATATTTTCTATTATACATATACTTAGTAGAGAGAAGTGGAAAGTACTTGCATATTTAATAATTAAAACAAACACACTTTAACATCATGCTTATTATTCATAATAACATATTTAGAAAAAAGTTATTCATTCTCAAAAAGAAAGTACATCATTTATCTTTGAAAATTCATTAGTTTCAGTTTTCTAATTAAGAGCTTGTGTTAACGGTAAACATTAATAAACATTTAATAGCAAGTATATCTCTAATGAGTGTTTAGAATAAGTCTGTAGGTTTTGGGGAAAATATTCTTTTTGCAATATTATAAAAATGAATTCTACCACTCAATCTCAATTATAATCAATGAGATATAGAAAAGGCCATAGATTGAAATTATTAAAGAAACAAAAATAACAGATTCTCATGTGTGGCTGATGAGTAAAACATAATCTGGGATAATTTTGTTAATCCCTGATATGAAAAACAAAATTTGTATTTATAACTTGTCTTCTCTAAAGGATAGAAACACCTTTCACTATATCTAACAAATATGCATAAAGCAAATATGTTAATAACTTCAATGGTGTCTAGGACCCTAATCTATAGTTTAATGCAAAGAAGATTACTGATACTTAATATATTAAAGCAAAAAGGTTATTGTAAAATTTGTTACTTACCTATAAACAATCTAGCATCAACATTTGGATATTTCCCAAGAAGCTTCTTACACACATCAATGGCTGGATCATCATGGTCTTGGACACAGAGGAGTACTTCATACTAGTCAAAGAACATATTTTATGTAAATTAACCTCTTATAAAGATAATCACTTATTATTAGCATTTACTGGTGGATCAAAAAGCATTAAGAAAAACAAGCAATTGTACACACAAAGTTTAGAAGTTAAGAGAGTATTCATAATGGTTGCAAACACTTAAGGGATTATCAAGTGTTGCTTTAACTGAGAGCAACTTCTCCAGAAGTGGCCTGTTTGCCAGCCAAAGAGAGAATGAAGAGATTGGCAGGGCCCACAGCTGAAGCATGGCTGGATTCCCAGCTTCTCCATGCCATCATCACTGAAAATTTACCAAATGCTCACAGGGTGGCCAGCAGTGTAAAAACAACACAGAAAGCCAGAGAAATGAACACACCCTTTGTTGTCTAGAAGGCTTGTCTCAGAACTTACTATTATTTTATCAAGGTGCTAAAAATTACATATCAAAGACCATTATGATACATTTAAAGGGCTTTCCCAAACTCTCTCAAGACAAAGTGAGATTAGATTTTCTGTTGAATAATACTTTTCTGAAGTAAAATAGAATTTGACTTGATTAAAAATGCAGGGATTCCCAGGTAGCTCAGTGGTAAAGAATCTACCTGCCAAAGCAAGAGACACAGGGGACACAAGTTCCACCCCTGATTTGGGAAGATCCTCTGGAGGAGGAAATGGTGACCCACTCCAGTATTCTTGCCTGGGAAATCCCCAAAACAGAGGAGCCTGAGGGGGTTGCAGAGTTGGAAGCGACTGAAAGCACACACGTGTGCACACACACACACAGGTATGCACGCATCCTCCTAAGAGCATGCTTAGCCTTTTAACTATGAAAACACCCAGGATTTAATTATGCTCAGAGCTATGTTTACTCTGACAGTAAATTACGGGAGTCATTCCTTAGCACTTGGCCGGCTGTGTCAAAACCATCCTGGGACAGTTTTTTTTCCAAAAAGAGAATACTGGGCCCTATCCTTAAACTTCTGAATCAGAATCTCTGAGGTGATTCTGACACATAACCAGGTTTATAAAATCCTGAGCTCTAAGTTACGATTTTTTGTAAACTACTAAATTTTTTCAAAAGCGTTTGCTTTCATACATAAAGATGTTCCTGTATTAGTGTGTGGGCTATGTATTCTAAGCAGTAACTTTTTTCAAAAGTGGTGATAAATTCACACTGACTCTAAAGCAAATTTCCTACCAAACTCTCTAAGATAGACTGAACATTTTTAAGCAGAGGAGGAAAGTTAATTATGTCCATGAAAAAAGGTAACAAAGTTATATGATCTAAAAAATACAAAGGTGGCTCAGCCGTAGAGAATCCATTTGCAATGCAGAAGATGCAGGTTCAGCCCCTGTGTGGCTAAGATCCCCTGGAGAAGGAAATGGTAACCCACTCCGGTCTTCTTGCCTGGGAAATCCCACGGACAGGGGAGCCTGGTAGGCTACAGTCCGTGGGGTCACAAAGAGTCGGACACAACTAAATGACTCAACAAACGATACCATACAAGGCAGAAGGTAATGGGAAGGCTTGTTTGCTTTAGTTCCATTGATAAGAATACACAAGTAAAAAGTGTGGAAAAAATGCATACAGTGCCTTGAGTGCAATAATTAATTACCGTTCGCCTAATATACATTATCTCAGCAAAAAGTGGCAGCATAGAATTTAATAGTTGAGCACTTAAGGACCAGGACTAAGGTAAATGAAAGTTTAGCTAACAAGGTAAGATTTTTTTTCAAGTGAAAAAAAAAAGTTTTCTTAATAATTTAAGTAGAGGGGCAAGCAATGTACACTTTCCTCATACTTTCTATCTGTAGTTATTACACATTCCATCCAATATCTACCTTCATGATGATTGACCAAAATTACCACCTGAGAGGTACTGAAATAACTAAGCAATTTTACAGCCACTGGTCTCCAGAAATCAGATAAAAATCTGAGAACAGGATGAGCATCATTCCTGCCACACCCTAAAATTTCTTCAAAGGTTGACTCTAAGTCCCATAATATATCAGCCATCTTCCCAACCAAAATTTCTGCTTGAACCTCCAAGAGGCAGTGACCTTAATGATAAAGATTAGAAAGGTTAAGTGGCTTCCCGGAGGGCTCAGAAGGTAAAGAATCCACCTGCAATGCAGGAGACAAAGGAGATGCGAGTTCGATCCCTGGGTCAGGAAGATCCCTCAGAGGAGAAAATGGCCTGGGAAATCCCACGGACAGAGGAGCCTGGCGGGTTACAGTCCAAAAGGTCACAAAGAATTGAACACGACTGACCACATATGCACACACGCAAGTGACTTTTCAAACAGTGTAAATAACAATTCGCTTTCCTACTACAGTGAGCCTCTCAGTCACACTTGCTGTAAAGAGTTCATTTTTTTTTCAAACATTGCATAGTTTTATGCTTTTAGAGTTTATGCTGTTATACAGGTGTTTTAAGTGAATATAGTGAAAGAAAATGTTTACAAGTAATACAATTCCATAAAATAGTATTAAAAAATCTACTTTAAGCTATTTCCCCAGCAAAAGAAAACCCTGTAATATAGCACTAGATATCTACTTGATGGAAAGATAAGGACTATACCAGGTTGCAGCAAAACTTTTTCAGGAGTATATAGCGTTAGTATAAGTAAGGGAGGTGTGTGTGTCTATCAGCCATTCAGTCAGGTCCAACTCTTTGCTACGCTATGGACTGCAGCCCACTAGGCTCCTCTGTCCTTGGAATTCTCCAGGCAAGAATACTGGAGCGAGTAGCTATTTCCTTCTCCAGGGAATCTTCCCAAATTCAAATGCAAGATTTAGAATTTTTGAAAAATTGATTATACATTTTAAACTTAACTTCAAATGAAAAATAAATACCTCCTTATTAGCCAAAAAAGGCAAATGAAATTCAATTTACATCATCTAAAAACTCAGACTCTTATTAAATAACTTTTGCTTTGTTGTTTCTGATATCGAAACTTAAACCAAATTGGAGGTAGTATTTCAAGTTTTCTCTGAAGTGTTAGATTTTAACCAGGAACCTTCACTTTCAGCTCCGTGTCTGAGCTCTGGGTTTGACACAGCCCAAACATGTAATTTGCTAGGAATCTCTGTATTTGAATAGTTAAATCATGCCAACTATACTGCAACTGGTAAACACAAGATAGTAAGTTGGTTAAAAGTTTTCTTAGCTGACACAATAATAATTTTTCAGATATGTTTATACTATCAAAAGAACATAAACGCATGGTCAAAAATAAAGCATTTATTAAAAATATTATACTTTAAAAATATTTTAAGAAAACATTTATTTTATAAATCTGAAAGAAATACAAGGCATAGTAAATTCCACTATAAATGGGCACAGTAATAAATATATAAATTCTAGAAATAATCCCAGAATATTGTAGATGAGGTTAGCCTCATCTTAGTAAGCTTTCTATATAAATAGCTAAACTAAATTTCCCTTTTGCTTTTCAAACAGTGAAATGACTGAAAGGCTAAGTCCAAGAGAGGTATAGACAATCTGTAAACTGCAATTTGGTCCTTTGATATTTAAGAATGAACTATCTGAAACTGCAATAATCATAAATGTTACTCCCATAAAAATAAATTTAGATGCATAAATGATACTCAATTTAGATATATAAATTAATATTAGAAAAGTCTCCTCACTGATTCAGTCCTGTAGATATTAGGACTAAAAACTCTGTACTGTAGTAAACCACATAAAATATTCTCTTAAAGTAGAAAAATATTAACACATATTAATCAATTATATTGCATATCAAGTAGGAATATCTTGAACCATTTATAAATAACTACACATGCTTAAAGAAAAATGTTATGATGATATTTAGATTACAGCAGAATATAGTAAGTTCTGTTACAGGATGGACTTAGACCCCAAATATCTAGAACAGTCTCTGCCACTGAGTAAATAATGAACTATTTGTTAATACATTTGTCCTAGGGTAACTTTTGAGTGAAAGATAGATGCTTCCTTTAAGTGAAGGGAAGATACCTTGTAAGAAAATTGTTCTGAATTCAAAGTTGTGACAAGTTACTTACTTTCAAGAACTATATAGTTTATATAATTTTTCAAATTTATCTGGTAAAATTCTAGTCTTTCAGACTTAATAGTTTTATTACATGTATTATGCTGATCTTTCAATAATTGAACCTATTCTCAATCTTTAAAAATTTTTTATTGTCATCATTGACAATAAAGAATCCAAGTATGGCACCAGACTTTCAACACTGTAAACCCATCTCCTATTTGCAAAAAAGAAAAGAAAATCACAATTACCATAACCTCAATCTGTTAATAACTCTGATCATTGCTGGGAGCCAGCACGAGGAGTCCCGCCCATGGCAAAGGTCATGAGGTTAAGGGGCCCAACAGGCAAAGGTGAGTTGGGCCTTAAGGGAGCCTCGCTGGATCTGCTCGTGCATCTGCCCCAAAACCAGAGTCTGCCTGCCTTACTGCATTATGCCTTCACCTACTCTTCTGACATTAACAGGGGCTATCCCCGACCACCTTTCTCTGGAAAATTAACTTAGAGCTCCAGATAATAGTCTCCTTCATATAAAAGGAGTGTCTCAGGTCAAACCTCTCTGCTGGCAGACTAGCTTGTGTGACAGGATTATCCACACTCTTGCTACTACATACATGATTGTTTACAACCTCTCAACCATAAACAGCACAGAGAGTTTGGAGTATTTTGAAAGTCTTAGTTAGCATAGGGTTTCTCTAAAGATAAAAATCATGCTGGTGAAGGGTTTCATTGCTGAATTAATGATTGCAGCCAGGTCTCCATATCCTTAGGCACCTGGGAGTATATTAATTGATGTAATTGGAATGTAGAAAAAGAAATATAGTAGTTTTGATGTTAGCAATACTAGACTTTTGAGTTAATGAATTTTCTCTTTTGTTATAGATCACTGTACTTTTCTTTCTTTGTTATAAATCATTGTGTCCTTGCTGTGTAAGAATGTAACTTTATCACTATCTTAAGACTAAATAGATCTTAAGGGGAAACAAGTTTTCTGATCGATTAACCATTATCAACAGAAAGAAAGGTGGGGCCATAAAATGTTAATCGGTCTCCAGACCAGAAGATATTGTGAACAAACATAAGACCCTTGTAAGAACAAAGATATGCTGAGAACACATTTATCTCTATGTACAACTAAAAGTATAAAAGTGGACCTGGAAAATAAAGAAACGGACCAGTTCCTGGAAAGACTGGTTCCCCGCCGTGTGGTCTTTTCTCGTTCTCTTCTTTTCTGGCTGAATTCCCATCTGGAGCGTGGAGGCTTGCCAAGCCTACTAATTTTGCCTGGGCTTCTAAGATCTGAATGGGGGGGCACTTTGTGTCCCCACTCCTTCAGGAGACTGGGAAGATGCCTGTGGCCTACGTAGGTGGTGCAAACTCCTTGTCTTGGAGTTTTGTTGGTTTTCCGCATAAACCAAGTTATTCAGCCTCTTTTCTCCACTAATTTTCCTACTACACTATTCTTTCCTAATCTCTCTTTATATTTCTAATTAAATAGTTCTTTCTTAGGATGCTGACTCCATCCCCGCTTCAAATTCCCTGGATCCACCGGGGCTGGACCCTGGCAGATCATTAATTTTAAAATTCTTCATGTGGCCAGAATTTACTAAAGTAAAGCCATCAGGCCACTTGAGATGCAGATTACTGCATCCTCCTGATATGGCTGAACTTCTCTCTAAATGCCTTCTTTTATACTGATGCCAAATAAATAATTGATTTTGTAAAAAACGAGTTTTATTTATTTTTTATTATTATATTTTTCTAAGAAAAATTTTCCCAAGGAATAAATATCAATATAAGGTAGATTTATAAGATATTTAAAGCACAAATATCTTTTAGGGCACTTAGCATAATAACAGTCTCACCAAACTTTAAACCTAGAAATTCAGAACAAGTATCAGTAATAAACCTTTTTGCATATGTC
Organism: Oryx dammah; assembly: GCF_014754425.2. Taxonomy (NCBI): domain Eukaryota; kingdom Metazoa; phylum Chordata; class Mammalia; order Artiodactyla; family Bovidae; genus Oryx; species Oryx dammah. The sequence goes on along the minus strand of NW_024070185.1, from coordinate 99,439,460 downwards.
TAAAACTAAACAAAATTTTAGAATTTCATGTTTTATATATTGTGTGTGTGTGTGTGTGTATATGCGTGTGTGCTCAGTGGCTTCAGTCGTGTCTGACTCTTTGTGACTCCATGGACTGTAGCCCGCCAGGCTCTTCTGTCCATGGGATTCTCCAGGCAAGAATACTAGACTGGGTTGCCATGCCCTCCTCCAGGGGATCTTCCCCACCCAGGAATCGAACCTGCATTTCTTGCCTCTCCTGCATTGTCAGGTGGGTTTTTTTTTATCACTAGCACCACCTGGGAAGCCACATACACATTTCCAAATGGCCTCTAAGGTTCCACATCAAATTAACAGAGAAAAAGAGTTACATCTAGAACAAAAATGTTTCTGTACTTTTGGAAAGCAATGTAAACATTTGACAAATAGAGAATGTTAAAGTCTGCTGGGCTTGGCAGTTACACAAATGTTCATTTCATGACTACATGCCTCCTTGATGACACAAACAACTCATGTTTCACACTCAGATTTGTGCAATTTCAGTGGTTTAATCTGTCTCTGGTAGAATATTTGCTACTGTGCTCGGTCTTTTAAAAGCAAGTAAAATGCTGTGAGACCAACATTTTCCTTTAGAGTGCAGGTACTCTGCACTTTTGCTCTGTTTTCTAAATGTTCTATTTACACAACTAACAATTATTTTATTATTGGGAAATTGTGAACTAAAAAAGAATAAAAACAATCTCTTGCATATAATATTATGCATTTCTGTAATGTGTCCAAACAAGTTTCTCCTTAACCACATAAATGCCTTAATGACATAACTAACTGGAAAAGAACTAAGTGACAAAAATCTAAGTGAAAAACTCGAGCTCTGGAGAGCAATACAACTCAGTACAATACAACTCCAAATTGTATTTTTTAAAAAAAAAACTCATTCTGAAGAATAAATTGATTATTGATTCATCCCACATGTTCATAATTAATGGATACATATGTTCCTGGGGTTATTTTAAGAAACTCTTTAAACCCACAGCTAACTTCGGAAACTATTTAAATGTCATGACTATTATCCTACAAGAATGGCAACATAAAAATTTCTTAACTAAGTTTCAAGAGTGGTTGAATACAGACGGGAAAGGGTTGCATGATAGTTAAAAAATTGAAATGTGAGATTAAGTTCCACAAGGATAAATGCATATCCTTTTTCATTTTCACTGCAACTCTCATGAAGTAAGATTTTTACACTCAGACTACTAGGCACTGCATTGTTGAGTTCCAGGAGCTTTACTCGGGGATTTCAAATTCATTCAGATCAGGGGGATTCCCTGTGGCTCAGCTGGTAAAGAATCTGCCTGCAATGCAGGAGACCCAGGTTTGATCCTTGGGTTGAGAAGGTCTCCTGGAGAAGGGAACCCACCCCAGCATTCTTGCCTGGAGAATTCCATGGATAGAGGAGCCTGGTGAGCTACTGCCCATGGGGTCCCAAAGAGTCTGACAAGATTGTGCAACTAACACTTTCACTTTCAATTCAGATCAACATACGGGTAGTTAGAAAAGGAATTAATACCCCTTCCTCAATTCCACTTCTGTCCTGTGACAACTACTACTATTATTACTATTACCACTACTATTAATACTGCTAAAGCATAAATTTGATGAAGCCAACACCATTATAAATTTTTAATAACTTCACCTGATACCGTGTCAAAATTCCTCTGTGTTTACTATGAGTTTTTTTTTTTTTTAAAAGGTATGGTTCAGTCCATTCCTATGAGTACAACACTGCACTTACCTTGGGATAATCCAATTCAAAGAATGTTTCCAAGTTGTTGATTAGGTTAGGATCTACTCCTTTCAGTGGTTTCAGAAGAGACACCCCTGGCAGCTTGCTATATGGCTGTTTGTCTGTTGCCTTCTTGTTGAGGTGTAATCGGCTAAAAAGCAAATGATACAAATATTAACATGCATTTCTAGAGAATGTCTTAGTGCCAAATCTATATAAAGTATGTATCAAGCTACCAATAAATTACTGAATTCTAAATTAAAAAAAAATTAATTGGCAGCTTTTTAAAGGGGTCTCTGGAAAGGAAAGAAAGTATTAATAGCACAACGTTAAGGTTCCAGTGAGGAAAACCTAAAGGAAGCAGAGTGAATGTCCCAATGAAGGCTGGAGCTTAAGACTGTTGCTTTTTGCTGTATTCTCAGATGCCAGAACTATGCCAGCCCTGGAGCAAGCATTCAATACATACTTGGTGAAGGAATGAATGACAGTGCTATTAGCCCACACATTAACTGCCTTTCCTCCCAAATCACCATCAAGGTGGCCAAAGAACTATAAAAAGAGCAGAAGGAAAATCCCTATCTTCACCAGAAAAGCATGGAAGTGTAACCAGAAAAACCTGAGAAATTTCTGTAATAGTCCACACAACAACAAATTGAAAGAACTACCAAGCCAGCTTGCATGGCAAAAAAGGAAGTGGGATACCTAGCAGAACTCCCAATGTTCACAAGCTCAGAATGGCAGTGATGGAATGGAGGGAAGCTGAAGGTAAGGGAAAAAAAAAAAACTCAATGATGAGAGAAATCTCTATTAAGACACTGAAAGATAAACCAGTGCCACTGATTCCCAGATAAACTGGCCAAGGTTCTCAGAGCTGCTCCAGCCCAAAGGGTGGTGTAGCACAGCAGTCCTAAGAGGGAAGCTTTACCAATTAGGGAAGAGATAATGTGTCCCAGTTCAGGTCAGGGGTGTCACAATAAAGAGTGTTTCAGCAGAGTGCTGAAGTTTCTAAAGGAAGCCACCAAAGGTATCTTCCCTCCTCCTATGCGAGTCTCCAAGCACTCAACAGTAATTAGACACTGGAACAATCACAGGGCCACCTCCAGGGTATTTTAAGATACATTCTTCCACATTTTAACATCTCTGAAATCAACGGCATCTTACAATCGCTGGCAGCCAGATGGCAGCCCAGACTTAGCAGCATGGAAACCATCCCTTCTGGAAGATCAAGAAGATGCCCATATCAATGCATCTTAGGTTAGATGAAATAAGTTCACTACTACCAATAGTCTATAGCAGTTAGTCACAGGCTCACTCCCCCAATTAAGGCAGAAGTGTGCTGCAGCAAATATCTTGCGTTTCAGATAAGACCATAATGTATCTTTGTGGAAAGAAAAGCAGGCTACTACCTACAAAGGAAAAAAATAAAGCAACACAAAAAATTTTAAAGAGCAGCGTGGTCTTGGTCTCTGATCCACAACCCTGAACGCCAGAAAGTAACGAGAACCATCTACAGCACGCTGCTCTGTGTGGCAGCAGTCCACAAGTTGCTTTATACTGGCTGGTGATGAAATGGAGAGAAAGTATTTAGAAACTTTTCTAGCAGTTTGGCATTGCCATGCCATCCAAGCATATGATCAGTCATTTATTTTTACTGTAGTTTACCAAAGTGTCAGTCCATGATAGATTGGAAAACTTGAAAAGAACTGATCCTTTGCCACAGACCAGTTTGGCAAACATTGATCTATAGGGTTCAGCCAGAGGGCTGGATGACCTAAAATTTATATAACCACAAATATGATCACTATTCCGTTGCTAACAAAATAGTAGACTAGATGTCTGGAGAAACCCACTCTGTAGAGAATATCTAGATGGCCAGGGGGGGAAAGTTTATATTTAATTGGTTGAAACAGTAATATATCCACATGGTTCAAATCACTAAAAATATTAAGATGTTCATATCAAGAAGTCTCCTTGCCATCTCTGTTCCCCATCAGTCTTATTCCCATCGTTACCTCCCCAGCATTATTAGTTTCTTACTCATCTTTTCAGAGATTTTTCAAAAATGCATACTAAGCCAAAACATACATAGATGGAATTCTTATATAATATTTATAATTTTCTCTACTCTTTCTTAAAGCAAGCACCCTGAAAGCATGTTTTAGGGGCTTCCCAGGTGGCGCTAGTGGTAAAGAAGCCCCCTGCCGATGCAGGAGATGAAAGAGATGCCAGTTAGATCCCTGGGTCAGGAAGATGCCCTGGAGGAGGGCATGGCAACCCACTCCAGTATTCTTGACTGGAAAACCCCATGTCAGGCTACGTATGGTCTATAGCGTTGCAGAGTCAGGCACAGCTGAAGCAACTTAGCATGACTTAGGACACATGCAGAAGCATGTTTTTAGATATGTGACTAAACTGTTATGATAAAAAGGAAAACGTCCCAGGTCAGAAATGAATAGAAACCTCTGAGTAAATGAATGCTGGATATAATATTTACACTGGGACCATCTGCTGGTCTCTAGTTACCTAGAGATGAAAACAAGCCTGAAACAGGAATGACTGAAATCTGTTCCAAGAATCTTGTAGAAATATGGAATCTTTGAAAGGCAAAGTAGAAAACCCCTGGCCCACAGAGGAAAGATGGGGATGCTGCCTAAACTGGATTCAGTCCAAAATAAAATGGAATAAAAGCAAAAAGTCTTCCTGGAAAAACCTAACTATGTGGGTTTTGGGACCCAGAACCCAGAATACAAACTGAAGGTGTTGCCTGAATAAAACCCAAGAGATGGAATGAGAGACCATCATATGTGACCATGAATACATGATAAGAACCACGTAACATCTAGAAATGAAAATGGTGGTCACTGATATCAAAAACTCAATAGATAGGTCATAGGTCATATACACAGTTCAAAAAACAACTGGAGAACTGGAACCAGGTTTGAAGAAATTATCCAGATTACCGCATAGAGAGAATAAGAGGCCAAGACACTGAAATCATGAAAGGGTTTGAGACATGGATGATAGAGTTAAGAAGTCTAAAATCCCAGTAGCTGTTATCTACTAATTCAACTGTATGATCACTGAAAGTGAAACTGAAGTCGCTCAGTCGTGCTGACTCTTTGCGACCCCATGGACTGTAGCCCACCACACTCCTCTATCCATGGGATTTTCCAGGCAAGAGTACTGGAGTGGATTGCCATTTCCTTCTCCAGAGGATCTTCCCAACCCAGGGACTGAACCTGGGTCTCCTGCATTGTAGGTAGACACTTTACCGTCCGAGCCACCAGGAAAGTATGATCATTAAGTGCTATTAAACTAACAAAACATCCATATAGGGTGATGGCCAATTACAGAGAAACCTAGCCCACTAACACACTGCATTTGGGGAGGCTTTAGATTAAAAACAACAATAATTTAAACTGCTACACAGTCTGGTACTGACTCTATTTTTCCCTTTTTCCTCTTTGTCTTCATTAAGACATCTTACTAATGCTAATATATTTACATAATGCTAATTTAGATATACGTCCTATCCTTTCATATCAAGAATGCTGCATTTTATCAAAGATAGACTGACCTGCCAGATTACCATGAAGCTTTCTCTAGGTTTATGGTGAAGTAATTGCTGATAAGTACCATGTCTGAAATTTCTACTCAAGATTATTATATTATAAGTCCAACTATATTACAGGGCCTTTAAAAAATTCTAATTTGTGCCTCCTCCCATTATCTATGTATGTATCTAGCCCTCTCCCTCCCTTCTCCCCTCCTCACAATTTTCTTTCCACACCCCAACGGATCATCTTGCAGTATGCCAGGTAGGATACCAGAGTACTACTCTGGAGAGCATTGTTTTGACTTAGGTAATAAACACACACATGCAATCATATAGGACTCTGCTGTGCGCACAGTGGTGCTCTGTGATTACTAAGCATTCCCTTACTGAATAATCTCTTTCGACTCCAAATGTGTATCAGGCATTATCCTATGCACTGGTAATATAACATGATGAGAAAATAAGTGTTCGTCACCAACTTGTGTCTGACTCTTTGAGACCCCATGGACTGTAGCCCACCAGGCTCCTCTGTCCATGGAGTTCTCCAGGCAAGAACACTGGAGTGGGTAGCCATTCCCTTCTCCAGGGGATCTTCGTGACCCAGGGATCAAACCCAGGTATCCTGCACTGCAGGCAGATTCTTAACCCTCTGATCCACCAAGGAAGCCCAAGGCACACTCCATACTGTCAAGGAACCGGGGTTTAATGGGGGCGGTGCCCACATACAGAAGCCGCTTCTACTCACAGAAATGATGCTGATGGTACCCTGGCCTTGGCCATGGCTGGTGTGTGGGAAGTCAGTCTGCGCTTTTCAAATGATAAACATCAGCCCGTTTACCCGGAGTCTCACAAGTGGCCTGAATGGTGGAACCCCCAAAGGGGGCCAGTTTCACGAGTGGCCTTGACAGAGCCCTGCAAGGTCTCCTGGTTTCAAAGCAGTTTTTGAGGAGCTCAGGTCAGGATTTCTGCATTACACGGCATGAACGTGAGCTTACAGCCCCCACACCCTGCGCAGGATTTCCTGCGGGTGCTGGTTTCCACCCTGAGCCTGATCAAGTGATTTGCTTCCTTCCAGGATCCTGGGATCCCTTTTCAGCTTCAGCTGCCATCCTGGGAATCCACTTCTACCTTCCCCTCATGCATTTGGCTTGCAACCTTGATGTTTTTGTAGGAGAAGCAGGGAATACTTTTTTTTGGCTACATAACACATAAAGTTACATGAAAGTACACAGCTCACTGAATTTTCTCAAAGTGAAACACCCATGGAAACAGTAGCCAGATCAAGAAACAGAGTCTTACCAGAACCCCAGAAGCCTGTGCGTGTCCCCTTCTACTAACTACCCTCTCCTCAAGGTAACCACTATTCTGACTTCAAGTATCAGAGACTGATTTTGCTGGCTTCAAAATCTATCTAAATGGAGTCCTATAGGATGCATTCTTCTGAATCTGGCACCTGAAGACACACTATAGTAGGCTGTTAAGTCTCCAGGATCCAACAAAACAATGATACATAGTGTGTTCTCAAAAGTTTTTCAATTTTATTTTTTAATTGAAGTATAGTTGATTTACAATGTTGTACCAATCTCTGCTTTATAGCAAAGTGACTCAGTTATAGACAAATTGACATTCTATGCATTTTAAGTTAAATAAATGAAGAGTAAAAAGTGGTTGGCTAAATACAGTTGGAAGAAATGGTTAGTCCAGAGAGAGAAACATACGAGCCATCCACAGTTTAGTACATACATATGCTCTCCAATGGGGCATGCCATTGGCAGTTGGTTACAAGCTAATATAATTAATATTTACATAACTGGTAATGCATAAGAAGATCAAGAGTGGAAAGAGCCACAAAGAAAGTGAAGCCACAGAAGGGTTTGTTAGGCTGGGCTGTTTCCATTTTGAATGGGTTCAAGAAAGAATAACACTGGATGCTGCTGAGAGGACAAGGTAAGACCTGAAATGTCCACTAGAATGTGTGAACACTGGTGACCTCAGAGTCCTCTGGGCAAGGGGCAGATCAATAAAAACGGTTGAGAAGCAAATGAATGAGAGGTGAGTGGTGATAACGGTGAATAAACACTAGTTTCTCCTGAAATCTGACAGTGAAAAAAGGCCAAAGTTAGTAACCAGGTGGAGGAGAGTTTTTCAGCTTAATTTTTACTTCTTTTTCATTTTTAAAACTTGAGTATAAACGGTTAGCGGAAAGAGCTAGTCAAAAGGTAAACAGAGAGGAAATAAAAATTAAGGAATGGCCTGAGAAGATCCACAGTGTAAAGCAGGAGTCAAGGTAATGTGGCATGGATGAGGGGTAAGATGGTGAGGATTTAGAAGAGGTGCTGCCAGTCAGGGGTGTCAGAGCTAAAAATGGAAACAAAGTATTGCCAGAGGCCAGCACCGGCTCAGGGGTAAGATCTGAGCCCATGAGTGTGTAGCAGTTCAGTCCACGTGACTGCATGATAATCTCCATTTTCAGGATTCTGAACACAGAGAAGCTATAAATTATGAGATAGATTCAGGATAACTGAGCAGACTGATCCAGGGGAAGGCAAGGGCAAGATGAGGAAGTGAATTGTAGTGGAGAATTCAGTGAAGCCAAGTAGCACACAAGGGTAAACAGCCCAGGGCAACTGTTCTCAGCCAAGAAAATCACCTGGGTGTGTGTGTCTGTCTGTCTGTCTGCCTGTCTGCCTGTCTGTGTGTGTGTCTGTGTGTGTGTGTCTGTGTGTGTGTGTCTGTCTGTGTGTAAATTCCTTACTGAATCTCTTGAGTTGAGGCCCAGGCAGCAGCATGCTTTTTTTGTTTTGTTTTTTTAAAATCTTCCCCAGTGACTCCAATATGCAAAGTTGAGACCCATGGGGCTAGGAAGTCTGATTACTGTAAGAACAGAAGATGGCAGAGATGGAAACTCTCAGAAAGATCAGCTGTTACAGGACGCATGGAAAACAAGAAGGCTCCAAGGAGCCGTGCAAGTTGGGGAAGGGTTGGAGAAGAGAGAAAGAATGGAGCTGTCTCCATAATGATCTAAATGTTGCCAGTTATCAAAAACTTAAGATTCAGAGCAACTGGAGAAATTTCCACACAGACATTCTATCCCTATGGATTACTTCGGGGTTACTTTTTAGGTTACCACCTGCAGTATATACAGCATATTGGTTTAAATAGTGAGTGCATGTACGCTTAATCGGGTCTGCCTCTTTGCGACCCCATGGACTGTAGCCCACCAGGCTTCTCCCTCCATGGAATTTTCCAGGCAAGAATACTGGAATGGTGGCCATTCCCTTCTCCAGAGGATCTTCCCCTGACCCACGGATCAAACCTGCATCTCCTTCATTGGCAGGCAGATTCTTTACAACTGAGTCCACTAGGAAGGTCACAGTGAAGTTTAAGAGCCATGGCTGGAAGGAGACTGTCTAGATTTCTGTACCAGGTTCACAGTTAACTAACTGTGTATCCCTGGGCAAGGCATTTCTTTATCTCAATTTGCTCTTGTTTTTTAAAGTGTGGCTAAGAGTGCTCACTTACTTCATAAAGCAGTTGTGAGAAATAGATGAGATTAAGCCACAGAGTAAACATTCAGTGGTAGCTATTACTAGCAATTTTTCAAAAAGAACATTTTTCCACTAAATGTAACTCCTCTGAAATATCATAGTACTGATTAGAGATTTTGAGAGATCAAACACAAATGCAATGAATATAACCAAAAAGGAAGGACTGGAAATTCATATACTTAGAAGTTATTTCATATATGTTTAAAAAGTAATCCATTATGTTGGTTTTTCTTTTTAAAGATAAAGTCAACTCTTATGTCTTAAGGAAAACTAAAAGGTGGGGGGCGGGGGCTTTCCTGGTGGCTCAATGGTAAAAAATCCACCTGCCAATGTAGGAGACATGGGTTTGATCCTTGATCTGGAAAGATCCCATATGCTACGGAGCAACTAAGTCCATGCATGCACCACAACTATTGAGCCTATGCTCTGGAGCCTGGGACTGCAACTGCTGAGTCCATGACCCACAGCTACTGAGGCCCGAGCACTCTAGAGCTCACACTCTGCAACAAGAGAGACCACCACCACGAGAAGCCCAGACTCCACAACTAGAGGGCAGCCCCCACTCATGACAAGTAGAGAAAACCCTGTGTAGGAATGAAGACCTAGCACAGTTAAAAATAAATGAATGATTTTTAAGTGTAAAAATATTTTTTTAAATGAGAAAAAAAAAAAAGACTAAACGGGGAAAGTGAAGTTGCTCAGTCGTGTCTGACTCTTTGCGACCTCATGGACTGTAGCCTCACAGGCTCCTCCGTCCATGGGATTCTCCAGGCAAGAGTACTGGAGTGGGTTGCCATTGCCTTCTCCAGGGGATCTTCCCAACCCAGGGATCAAACCCGGGTCTCCCACACTGCAGGCAAACGCTTTACCATCTGAGCCACCAGGGAATCACTAAAAGGGGGGAAGGGAATCATTAAAAGTCTCAAATCACAGTTAAAACAGAATAAATCAAGACATGGGATAAAACATTTAGTGCAAAGTATTAATATATACTGTATTTACGCTAAAATTATATTCAAGGTTAAAATTACACTCAAAATTTAGGAACTAATTTAAAGTTCTATAGGTATAATCCCAAAGCGTAGAAACAATCCAAGTGTGAGATTGAGAGACTTTAAATGACACAAATTATTATTGCCTAAAAAGGACCTGTTACTGTTTTCTTAGGTGAGCTCCCCTTTAAGACTATTAAAAGGGTTCTCAGCTGGGCAGAGGTGCTGGCTTTTCGAAATTTCTCCACGCTCAGAGCCTGGCTGAGAATTTGGATTCTGCAGTCACAAGAATCCCCCTTCCCTCAGCTCTGCTGGAGGAAGAGACTGTCACCCTCATACCTGAGAGGCAGAGGCATGATGATTTTTCCACAATGCAGCAGGTACAAGGCACAAAGTGACTACTGGTTACTATGTAATCCAATCAATACCGCCTTCTATCATGGAGATATTTTGAGGCATTCCAAAGGAGTCTATTCTGTTTGGCTGGCCATTCAATCACTACACCTAACACAGTCCCCAAAACAAAGTCGACAATGCAGCCTTCCTCCTGGGGAGAAAACACCCCTCCCCACAGCTTCTAATACCTGGAAAGTTCTCATCAGTGGCAGCAGATCCTAGGCACCAGATCCAGAGTCTGGGATTTTAATACTAGTCTTAAGTTCTCTTGAAACAGAGAGAGTTTCACAGGAAACTCTCCTAACACCCCTCCTAACTCCCCTCCTAACACCTGTCCACTTAATTGTTAGACATCTGATTTTATTACATTTTCAGGAACACATTAAGTAAGAAAGAGAAAGGGATAGACCATGTATATGCTAGTCAATGGTTTGATTGGCTTCGTTTTTGAAGAACAAAATAATCTTGAAACTAAGGGAGCAACTGGGGAAAACAGGAAAGCATGGTAAATTTTCAATACGTGTCATTTTCCCAAGGCATTATTTCTAAGTGACATTTTAAATTGAGAGCTGGAGTCACTCCTCCATCAAAAAGAAAAAAAAATCGAATTCATGTAATTAAGGCCTGTTACTGTTAAGGACAGGGAGTGGGGTACTCACAGCAAGCTGCTGCAGGGCAGCAGCTGCAAGCCCAGGGAACAGAAGGGCAGGTACCATCTGGGGTGCCTCTCACAGTACCAGTTACTTCAGTCTAAAAGGTCAGGGGAGATGAATCACAGGCAGAGAGAGGCCCACAGGGTCTTGCTTTCTATTGTGAGCTAAAAGGACATCTCTTCAGAGAACACTTCAAAGAACTCCAACGGATGGTAAGGAGTATTCGGGAATGTTCTTCTGGACTTTATGGATGCTTTGGCTTGATGAATCTTAATTGGCTCTCTGCACAAGGGTTTTTTGACTTGTGAACTGATGGGATGGCCGTGCTTTTTCTCGTTGATTTTCATTCCCTAACATCTCAGTCTCTAAAATTGTTACTGTCCTTTCCATCGTTTTAGCTTACTGCCTTTGAATCTTTTAGTCCCCTTTCGGCCCCTCCTCAACAGTTTGTTTAATGGTTGGTATCATTTAAAAATAATTTATTTTATGGTTTTGTATTCAAGTTGAGTTTTGAGCAGGAGAGGGGAATGAAGGGAGGGCCTGGAATGAAGGGAGGTTTCTGGGAGAGAGGGTGGGCTGGTCTCTTCCCCGTTATCAGCCCCTGGCTGCTGCTTCCCAGGGGATTTCCCAGGCAAGAATACTGGAGTGGGTTGCCATTTCCTCCTCCAGGGGATCTTCCCCACCCGGGGACAGAACCTGCTTCTCCTGTGCAGCAACCTTAAGACAGCGCTACATCTACCAGAAGTGAGGCGCAAGAATTTCCCTCAAAGCTTCTAAGGGGAAGATAGATTCCTTGAGGGCAAAGTTCACCTTGCTTAACAGCCCCAGACTGTGCTGGTTTTATAGCTCTGCTGCACAAATCAGTTGAAGCGATTTATTTGACACTGGGAATTTTCTCCTTTGTTCCACGCCATCAAGCTTGTTAATATTTCATGTAAAATTAAGCTGATTGCTTGATCAGCAGATCCCATACTTCATATCGTCCATCCCAGCAATTCCAAATGATAAAAGGCTTCTTTTGTTGCTGTTTTTAGCTATGAATGTTCTCCAGAAGGTTGTTACCGTGTCTGTGATCAGTAAGTGTCATGATTCATGTCACCTCCATATAGCATTTATCTTCAAAAATGGTACTGCAGCAAAATGGGCTTCATTAGCAAAGCACACCACATCACAAAACACGCCTTCTGGTGCAACATTAATTCTGTAGACAGAAGACCCCCCAGAGAACACAGAACAACCCATCAGTGAGTTACCTTCATAGGAAAACACAAACTATTTCCATTGGAAACAGACTTGTACACTACAGAACACAAAAGATTCCGTCACCTTTGTTACTTTTGTTCCCTCGCCCTCCCCCCGCCCCCCAAAACAACCCTCTAACCCTTTGGTAACAAAAGAGCTAGCCAGAGTGTGTGGGGAATAGAGCAACGTATTTTGCTAACAGCAACAAGTAGCTTTGCATTTCCCCAAGGGTAGATCCAAGTATACAGATTATTGAAGGCATGACAGGTATTCCCTTTGGAAAACCCTGGGGGGATATTCAGATCTAACAAGTAATTTGTAGGTAAACATGTGATTGGGCTTCCCTGGTGACTCAGAGGGTAAAGAATCAGCCTGCAAAGCAAGAGACCTGGGTTTGATCCCTAGGTTGAGAGGATCTCCTGGTCTTCTTGCCTGGGGAATCCCATGGACAGAGGGGACTGGTGCGCTACAGTCCATGGGGTCCCAAAGAGTTGGACACAACTGAGCACAATCAGGATCATGTGACTGATACGGCATTGTTTCTATTTTAACCCACAATCAGAAATAGTGAGACAAAGATTTCATTTGGTCCAACTCATTTCATGAAAAGCCACGGCCACTGAATCCATCCCAAGTTCTATCCATCTACCTGAAATCACAATGGCCAAATAACACTAAGTTAATGAGTGATCAAAAATCCCACCATTACTACTGGGAAAAAAAAATCAAAGATTATTCATTCGACATGCAATGATCAGCTGTCGAGTAGCACTGAAGATACAATAGTAAATAAGACACCTCCCCACTCCCCAAAGTTTACAATCTTAAGTGGGGAAAGAGACAAGAGAACACATAGTTTTTTAGATGGGTAAATTCAAGATACAATGGAAGGACGTAAGAGGGGGTGCCTAACCCAGTAAGGAGCTAAAGCTGAACGAAGAGGAGTTAGTAAAACAAAAAGGAAGGGAGGGAAGGAAGAAAGGAGAGAAATGGAAAAAAGGAAAGAAAGAGAATTCTAAAAAATTACACTGCACATTCAGAGGAATGCCAGTAATTGAATGTGGCTGGAGAAACAGGCACAGGAGATGGCTCACCTCCTCAAGAATTACGTCTTATTAAGGAGTTTGAATTTCAACCTGAAGGCAGTGGGGAACCTTGGTAAGATTTTAAGCACATGATCCAAGATTGCTGCTCCAGAAAGATTAGGCCACAATAAGAAAAACAAACTAGATAAAGAGCAGCAGCTGCTGCTGCTGCTGCTAAGTCGCTTCGGTCATGTCCGACTCTGTGCGACCCCAGAGACGGCAGCCCACCAGGCTCCCCCGTCCCTGGGTTTCTCCAGGCAAGAACACTGGAGTGGGGTGCCATTTCCTTCTCCAATGCGTGAAAGTGAAAAGTGAAAGTGAAGTGGCTCAGTCGTGCCCGACTCTTAGCGACCCCATGGGCTGCAGCCCACCAGGCTCCTCCGTCCATGGGATTCTCCAGGCTAGAGGACAGGAGTGGGGTGCCATCGCCTTCTCTGATAAAGAGCAGAGCTGTAGGTAAAAACACCAGCAAGTAGAGATAGTTCAATAGTCTAGGGTAGAGATAATATATACTGAACTAATGATGTAGGTAGGAAAAGGGAGGAATGATGAATTAAGAGAACCACCACTAAACGGTAAATTTCCATTTTGCTTTTTTTTTTGTAATGTCCATTTTGCTTTTTAAAGCTATCACAATATTATCCAATTCCATAACTCCCCAAGGCTCAGGTTCAAGGGGCTGAACTACCTGATTCATGCACCCCAAAGTGGTTTGGGCAACAGTGGCCCTGACTGAGCAAAATCTGCCCAAAGTCCAACTGCATCCTCAGGACTAAACCTGGAAAATAAGCTCTCCTCGCTTTACACTCTACTAAGGCTGAGAACACCATACATTTAAGGCCAAATTTAAAAAAAAATCATATTATCTAAAAATAATATCTGAAATGCTAAAATTTTCATTAAAAACATAATTACTTTCTGACAGGCAGTTTAGCAGTTATCCTGATACAGTGAGTACTTAAACTCTACTCAAAAATTGTGCAGCAGGTTTAAAAGTTGTTATACTAGAAAAATTAGGAAAGGCAGAATTAACTTGAGAAAAAAAAATCTTCAAGAAAAGAACGTTTAGTAGAGGGCAGTTAATATTGGATGGATATAGGAGTATTGCCACTGTAGTACCGTGGCACCTCCAGTCAATTAATAGAAAACAAAAAGCTATCACTAAACATTAGGATACCACACATAAAGGGGAAAAAATGATTAAGTCCAAGGAGCAAGAAGGATGGGGAGCTGAGAGGAGAAAAAAACAAGGTATCTTGCTTAGAAACTCTTATCTAGCAGAATGGTTCCTAATAGCTAAAGAGGGAAGAAAAAAAAATTGGTTCCAGACTTTTGTATGAATTAGCCACAGTCCCCCAGCTATCAAACCACAGGAGCTCTCAACAAAAGAGAAAAAGTTCCATAAAAAAATCACTTAACTAACTATATCGCCTACAGACGATATAATCATTAGTTTCTTTTTTTTTTTTAAGGAAACAATCTTCAAAATAAGAATTTTGAATTCTTGAATTTCAAATGCTCTAATCTAAAAGTTATCTTTAACCTTATAAGGGGAATTCCCTGGTGGTCCAGCGCCTTTATTGTCATGGGCCTGGGGTTCAATCCCTAGTCAGGAAACTAAGATCCCACAAATTA